>NW_007251049.1:163109-164661 GCF_000164805.1 Carlito syrichta
CGCGGCCACTGCCCTCCAGTCTGGGCGACAGAGTGAGACTCCGACTCAAAAAAAAAAAAAGATGACCCCAACCCTTGCCATTTCCTACACACACATCTGACAGCGACTGCACGTCTGTCACCTGTCACCACATATGCTCCCGAGCCAAGCTCTGATGTGACTTTGCATGTACTGAACTCTCACTACCCATCTATAAGCTGCGCGCTCTAAGCCGGGCTCGGTGGCTCAGCCTGTAATCCCGTACCTTTGGGAGGCTGGGGTGAGTGGATTGCCTGAGCCCGTGGGTTTGAGACCCGCCTGGGCAACTTGCCGAGACCTCATCTCTACAACAAGTCAAAAGTCAGCAGGGTGTGGTAGCGCGCGCCTGTAGTTCCAGCTACCTGGAAGGCTGAGGCAGAAGGATCGCCGGAGCCCAGCGGGTCGAGGCTGCGGTGGCCGGGAGCGGCCACTGCCCTCCAGTCTGGGCGACAGAGTGAGACTCCAACTCAAAAATAAAAAGCTGGCGCTCTGTGAAAGGCACAGGGAAGAGTCAGAAGGGCGTCTCCCGAGAGGGCACTAAAACACCATATGGATCCCAACAAAGCAACAAAGGCCCTAAGCTCCTGCGCTTCCCGTGCGCATGAAACTTAAACCTGTACACACATGTTCTCCCCCTATAGGAAGACAACCTCGTAGCCCCCTCCAATGAAGACCTGAAGATGGCACCGGCCAGCACCGCCAGGCTCCGGTAGAGCACTGGCCGCCCCTCCCAAACCCATGAACGCAGACCTCTCTCGCCCTCGCTCTCTCCCTCCCCCTTCCCCAGCAGGCGTTACAGACCTTCTTCCCTCTCTCTGCAGCTGCTGCCCTGATAAACCTCTTGGCCTCAAAGGGTGCCGAGTCCCGCTGCGCGCCGCCGCCTTTCACTCTGACACCGCGCCGGCAGAAGGGCCCCTCGCGGACTGTTGTCCTCAGGCCAGTCTCCGGCCTCGGCCAGCCTTCTGATTAAAGCGAGCCCCAGGCCCAGCTGGGTGGCTCAGCCTGTCATCCCAGCACTTTGCGAGGTCGAGGCGCGTGGACGGTCCGAGCTTGCGGCTTCAGGACCCGCCCGGGCAGCTCGGCGAGACCTCGTCTGTGCCGCAAGCCGAAGACTGGCCGGCCGGCAGCCTGCGCTGTGGTCCCGGCCCTTGGAAGGCCGAGGCGGAAGGCCGGCCGGGGCCCAGAGGGTCAGCGCTGGGGTGGCCATGAGTGTGGGCGACAGAGTCGGACTCCAGCGAAAAGAAAAAGCTTTAATTATTTAAAAGCCCATCGGGCCGGGCGCAAGGAAAGGCCGAGGCAGGAGGCGCGCTCGAGGCCGGGAGTCAGACCAGCCTGGGCGGCACAGAGGGACGCCAGCCCCTGCCCCAACCCGGTCTCTAAAGTACCGCAGACCTTTTCTCTCCCTCCCTCCCTCCCTCCCTTCTTTTCTTTCCTGCTTTTTAACCGAAGGATAAAGCCGGAGAAGGAAGCCGGAGGCCGCCTTCGCGGCTTGAAGCTGCCATCGGCGGCTTTTCCCTTCCAGAAACTGACGGCC
>NW_007251049.1:164822-165131 GCF_000164805.1 Carlito syrichta
CCCGGGCCCTGGTCGGACCGACTTCGGGGCCACGCCGCACCGGAGCTGTGACGCCGGCGCTCCTGACTGGACAGCTCCTCCGTGCCCGTTCCCTGGCGCTCTTGATTGGGCAGTTACCGCGACCCTTGTACGCGGGACGCCGCTCCCGTCTCCTCCGATTGGCTGCTTCCCTAGGACCCGCCTCCGGCGGCCCGAGCGACAGACGCGTCGGGAAACCTCTGGCCGACCTCCCAGCCCAGGGACGGCGGCCTCCCGGCGAACTCGGCCGGCCTGGGGCGGGCGGCCTCTCCCGTCGGCCCCGCATCTCCT
>NW_007251049.1:165598-177255 GCF_000164805.1 Carlito syrichta
CCTCATCTCTACCATAAATCAAATATCAGCCGGGCTGGGTAGCGCGCGCCTGTGATTCCGGCGACTCGGAAGGCGGAGGCGGAAGGCTCGCCGGAGCCCAGCGGGTCGAGGCTGCGGTGGCCGGGGGCGGCCACTGCACTCCAGTCTGGGCGACAGAGACTCCAACTCAAAAAAAAAAAAAAAAAAAAAAAAAAAATATATATATATATATATAGGCTAAATTATGAATAGTATCTATGATCTTGGCTTAGTTGAAGTTACTCCCTGTAGCTTCAGACTCCATCCGTAAAGGGGGAGAGTGATACCTGTCCTCTGAGGTGGTATGGTCTTGAGATAACATGGTCTGCAGTGCCTCTCACAGAGGAGCAGAGAACTAGTTTCTTCCAGGCCATGTGTGGTGGCTCACACCTGTAACCCCAGCACTTTGGGAGGCCAAGGCAGGAACATTGCTTGAAGCCAGGAGTCTGAGGCCAGCCTGGGCAACATAGAAAGGTCTCATCTCTCCAAAAACAAAAACTTAAAAAACGGTTATGCCTGGTGGCTCACGCCTGTAATCCCACCATGGGAAGCCAAGGCAGGGGTATTGCTTGATGGGTGTCTGACAGCAGATTCCAGTATTTGCAACAGCGGATTGGAAAAGAAATTTCAACAACACCAAGGTCTCATATCATCATCATCACACACTGGAAACCTAATGGAAAGTAGAAACAAAAATGTTGCATCTAAAAATCACAAGTTGCACATGAAAACAAAAAACACTTCATCACCATGGGTACAAAAGACATTGTAACATAAATGAGACGAGTTATGTAACTGTACAATTATTTAAAGCCCTATATAACAAAGTATTAGTATAAACTGAGAGTACAAAACAGGATATTTATTATCTTAAGTGTTTATGTCACAGACATAAACTAGAAAGTAATACACTATTAAGGCTGAGGCATACAAAAGGCAACACCATCTTAATCATAATTAAGAGGTTTCTCTCCTACTCTGAGTTTTCAAATCAATCTTTCTTTCTTCCTAATAGAGACAAGGTCTCACTATGTCACCCACTCTCACCTCTGCCTCTCAAAGTGCTGTGATTATAAGCATGAACCACCACGCCGGCTCTGAGTCTTAATGTACAAAATAAGTTCTCTATAACAGGTTTTCTCAAATTCTCTACATAAATGAGGTTTTTCACCAGTGTGTTTTTTTACATTGACAACAAGATCTTATGGTTGAACACTTTCCCACATTTAATATAATTTTATTATAATTCTTTTTGAGTCTCACTCTGTCACCCAGACTGTAGTGCAATGACCGCTCCCAGCCACTGCAGCCTCAAGCTGCTGGGCTCCGGCAATCCTTCCATCTCAGCCTTCCAAGTAGCTGGAACTACAGGTGCGTGCTACCACGCCCGGCTAATTTTTTGATTTATTGTAGAGATGAGGTCTTGTCAAGTTGCCCAGGTGGGTCTCGAACCCACGGGCTCAGGCCATCCACTCACCTCAGCCTCCCAAAGTGCTGGGATTACAGGCTGAGCCACCGAGCCCGTCCCTAATTTTTTTTCTCTCAGAGCTTCACTCTCTTGCCCAGGCTGGTGTGCAGTGGCACAATCATGGCTAACCACAGCCTCGACCTCTTGGGCTCAGGTGACCCTTCAGCCTCAATCTCCCAAGCAGCTGGGACTATAGGTACACACCACTATGCCCCATTAATTTTTTTTTTGTAGAGTCGAGGCATCTCCATATTGCCCAGGCTGGTCTCAAACTCCTGGGCTCAAGCGATCCTTCCACCTTGGCCTCCAAAGTTGTCAGGAATGCAGGCTTACAGTTCTTAGAGCTACTCTCCAGCATGTGTCCTCACATGTGCTTGAAAGGATGCCAGATACCTAAAGGCTTTCCCATACTGCTTGCATTCATACGGCCTCTCTCCAGTGTGTCACATGCACACGAAGGGATGAGGAACAGCTGTACGTTTTCCCACACTCCTGACATGCGTAGGGCTTCACGCCACCATGCGTTTTCACGTGTCTTCTTTTTTTATTTTGAGTTGGAGTCTCACTCGGTTGCCCAGACTGGAGGGCAGCGGCCGCTCCCAGCCACCGCAGCCTCGACCCGCTGGGCTCCGGCGATCCTTCTGCCTCTGCCTTCCGAGTAGCTGGAACTACAGGCGCGCACTACCACGCCCGGCTGATTTTCTTATTTATTGTAGAGATGAGGTCTCGCGCCCAGGTGGGTCACGAACCCGCTCACGTATCTTCTAAAGTACGTGGGACACCCAAAGGCTTTCCCACAATGCTTACACTGACAGGGCTTGTCTCCAGTGTGCGTTCTCACGTGATCTCGGAAAGGCGAGTAACAACGAAAGAGGTTTCCACAATGCTTGCATTCACACAGCTTCTCTCCGGTGTGAGAGCTTTCCCACACTCCTTACATGCGTAGGGTTTCTCTCCAGTGTGTGTTCTGATATGCCGGATAAGGTAGGAGTGATACATGAAGGTTTTCCTGCATACTTTACACGCATGGGTTTTCTGTCCACGGTGACCTCTCACGTGTCCCCTGGATGAGGACGGACAAGTGAAAGCTTTTCCACATTTCTTACATTCAAACAATTGTTTACTGCCGAGACTTTTCACGTATTTCTTGGATGCTCTCCCAGAATCCCGAGATTTACAGGGCTTCTCCGCAAGGAGCGTGTTCACGTGAGCGCTCAGGCACAAGAAACAACTGCAGGCTTGTCCACAGTCCTCTCACTGACACAGTCTCTGTCCAGGGTGAGATCACTGCTGATCCTTGAAGGCTTTGCCACGCCTGGTGCATTCGTAGGGTTGAGCTTCAGGGGGACGATTCTCGTCCACAGAAGGTTCACAATCTGGCCCGAGGCTTCTCTACATTCGTGACCCTCGTTGCTTTCACAAGGGCCCTCCACCACCTGACTTCTGTTCAAAACAGGAAGCACAATATTAGTCCCCGATGCATAAATGTGACTTTTTGCTTTTTGAGTGGGAGTCTCACTCCGTCGCCCAGACTGGAGTGCGGTGGCCGCTCCTGGCCACCGCAGCCTCGACCTGCTGGGCTCCGGCGATCCTTCCGCCTCGGCCTTCCAAGCAGCTGGAATTACAAGCCCGCGCTGCCACGCCCGGCTGATTTTTTTGATTTGTTGTAGAGCTGAGGTCTCGCCAAGTTGCCCGGGCGGGTCTCGAACCCGCGGGCTCAGGCCATCCATTCACCTCAGCCTCCCAAAGCATGGGATTACAGGCTGAGCCACCAAGCCTGGCTAAATGTGACTTATTAACGACATATCAATGGTTATTGGTCATTATTTTGGCTACACATTCGCCTTTTTCACTGAATGGATATATTCTCAGCACCTGCATTGCTTCCAGGTGAAAGAAGCTGGTGCTCTGGCTGGGGGCTCACCGCCAGCCACAATTTCCACGTGTTCCTTACAGATGGGAATTCCTGATGCTGCTTCCATTTTATTACATTTCAGGTGCTCAACACTGACATCACATTTATGAAAACATTGTTCTATTAACATTTTCTGATAGTACACGACTGTTTAGGGGGCTTATGCTTTTTCTGTGACTCCAAGCTACTCCAACACTCATCCCTCTGGTTTGGTGCAGCCCACCTCAGATGTCTCTGCGGGATTTGGTGATCTCCAATGTTATGAAATCTCCAGTTTTCTCCCAAAACAGACCAGGAGCCATTTCTTGTGAATTGTACAATTTTCTCATCACTGGGCATTTCATTCCCAAAAATCCCGCGCTGAGGACTGGAACCACGGGTTCTAACATAAATGCAACAATCTGCAACACAGTTTCATTTCTTAGGGGGGAAAAAGGGTGGGATAAAGCAAAGAAAACAGGACACGTGTGGATTTATTTCATTTACTGGCTTGAAAAATGCAAGCACGTGAGGAAGAATGGGTATATCACCAAAGTGAGAGTCAGAGGACCTCATCTATTTCAGAAGAATAATGAAGAACAGAAAAAATGGCAGCCTGGATCCTAAGAAATAGCTCCAAACAGATGGAGACTGATGTTGCGATAAGCAAAACGTTATCAGAAAAGCAAAGCAGGACGGAGGTGGCAGAACGCACATGCCCAGATGCTCCCTTTACGGGAAGAAATGCAGAGGCCGTCCCCTGGGAGGAGGAATTGTGCGCGGCGACGCAGGCCGTGGCAAACAAGGCAGCCAAGTGAGAAGACAGACTTCTCCCTCCCCCCAGAGAAGGGTTTACGTTTCTGTTTTCTTTGGCTTTGCTTTTATGCCTTTAGTTCCAGCTACTTGGAAGGCTGAGGCAGAAGGATTATGTTTCTGTTTGTGTTTTTGTTTTTCAGAGACAGGGTCTCACTCGGTCACCCAGGCTGTAGAACAGTGGTGGCAATCCTCCCACCTCAGCCTCCTGAGTAGCTGGAACTACAGGTACGTGCCACCAGACCCAGCTAATTCTCTTATTTTTATTTTTAATTTTTAGTAAAGACAGGGTCTTGCCACGTTGCCCAGGCTGGTTTTGAAATCCTGGTCTCAAGGGATCCTCCCACCTCAGCCTCCCAAAGTGCTGGGATTACGGGCATGAGCTACCTTACCTGGCCTGCTTCTGACTGACATTTCCAAACACAATCCCTTCACGAAAAGCCTCTTCCTCCTGAGGGTTCCTGCCCTCCTGGCATTCGCGTGCACAGAGGCCCTACGTGAATCCCATCCCCACGCCCCCGGCTGCCCCAGGGAGTCAGTGCTGTGCATGCCTCCTGCCCATGGAGGAGAAAATCCCAGGGTAAGGGAGGGCAGTGAAAAGCCACAGACGTTTCCATGAAACTGGCCGATACTTTGGTCTTCAAGGCCACTGATGGTGATGAAGTGTGGGTTTAGCTAAGCAAACATCCCATGTCAAATGTGGATTAATCTCAGCGTAACTTTCTTTTTTCTTTTTCTTTTCTTTTTTTTTGGGGGGGGGGTCTCACTGTATCATCCAGGCTGGAGCGCAGTGGTATGATCACAGCCTTGACCTCCTGGGCTCAGGCAATCCTTCCACCCTAGCCTCCCAACTAGCTGGGACTACCAGTGTGTACCACCACACGCATCCAATTTAAAAAAATTTTTTTGTAGAGATGAGGTCTCACTATATTGCCCGGGCTGGTCTCAAACTCCCAGGCTCAAGTGATCCTCCTGCCTCAGCCTCTCAAGGTGCCAGGATTACAGGCGTGAGCCACCGCACTCGGCTGACACTCATGCTTCTAAAACACAGGAAGCCTCAAGTCTGGTAGCCAAGGAAAAAGAAATGTCAATCATCCACAAACTATTTTCGTGGAGAAGCCTTCGGACTCTGGACCAGGTCTGTCTCTTCTCCAGCATATTCCAATTTCTGAGTCCAAATGTTTTTGTTTTGTTTTGTTTTGTTTTTTGTTTTTTGAGTTGGAGTCTCACTCTGTCGCCCAGACTGGAGTGCAATGGCCGCTCCCAGCCCCTGGCCCCTCGACCTGCTGGGCTCCGGCGATCCTTCAGCCTCAGCCTTCCGAGTAGCCGGAATTACAGGTGCGCGCTACCATGCCCGGCTGATTTTTTGATTTATTGTAGAGATGAGGTCTCGCCTGCCCAGGCGGGTCTCGAACCCGCGGGCTCCGGCAATCCACACTCACCTCAGCCTCCCAAAGGCGCGGGATGACAGGCTGAGCCACTGAGCCCAGCTTCTGAGCCCAAATGTAAAAAGACAAGAGCTACTTTCTCCCTACGGACAGAGGTAAGGAAGGGAGCCGTCCTTACCTAAGGAGGCCAGGTTCCTGCAGGTCTCCAGCATGACATCTCTGTAGAGGGTCCTCTGAGCACCGTCCAGCAGCGCCCACTCCTCTGGGGTGAAGTTCACAGCCACCTCTTCGAAGACCACCGAGTCCTACAACATCCCACAGACTCTGTTTCAGCGAGGCAGCATCTTCCCTGCACACACAGGATGACGCTGGGGTTGACAGTCTGGGAACCGGCCTCAATCACAGATGCCGAGTCACGGGGGCCTCATGCTCTTGTGAAAGATGGCAAGTCATATGCCAATGTGCTCAGCGAGGGTAAGTGCTTTGGGGACATGAAGCCAAGTACAGTGACAACCGGTAAAGACAAACGATTACTGAGACGGGGCAGCTGTGGGGGCAGGGCAAAGACTGGAAAATGAAATCATCACCCAGGTAACGTGGAAACTGACACGTGGCTTGCTCCATTTTATCATTTATTGATTTGACTTGATTTTCTTTCTTTATAGAGACAGGGTCTCACTCTGTCACCCAGGCTGGAGTGCAGTGATGCAATCAGAGCTCACCAGCCTCCAGCTCCTGGGCTCAAGCGATCCTCCTGCCTTGCCCTCCCAAGTAGCTGGGACTACAGGTAGGCACCACCACACCCAGCTACATTATTTCTTAATTTTTGTAGAGACGAGACCTCATTATGTTGCCCAGGCTGGTCTCAAACTCCTGGCTGCAAGCAATCTTCCTGCCTCAGTCTCCCAGCGTGCTGGGATTACAAGTGTGAGCCACTGTACCCAGTCTCAAATTGTATTATTTCTCTTTTTTTTTTTTTGAGTTGGAGTCTCACTCTGTCACCCAGACTGGAGTGCAGTGGCCACTCCTGGCCACCGTAGCCTCGACCTGCTGGGCTCCGGCGATCCTTCCGCCTCAGCCTTCCAAGCAGCCGGAACTACAGGCGCGCGCTACCACATCCGGCTAATTTTTTATTTATTGTAGAGATGAGGTCTCGCCAAGTTGCCCAGGCGGGTCTCGAACCCGCGGGCTCAGACAATCCACTCACCTCAGCCTCCCCAAGCAAGGGATTACAGGCTGAGCCACTGAGCCCGGCTTCTATTATTTCTTATTCAGCTCCAAGAACCGGTACCAGAATGACAGGATGTTGCAAACGCTTAGGGCAGATTTCTGACACTGCTTAGTCGAACAACACTCCCTTCTCAGAAGGCAACAGACTCAGGGAGGCTGGTTGAGGCAAGCAGAGATATCCCTCAAGGATGACATGGACACTGTGGCATGAAGTGGGCCACGGCCATGGGACCTGGCAATGCCCACAGGACAGGAATAGCACCTGGTTCCTGAAGATATTTGTGTCAAGCCTCCAGGGTCTCCCAAGTAAATAACCAAGCACCTGGAATTAAAGGCAAGTGGCATCACCCAGGAAGATGGTAAAAGAGACACAGAAATTCAACAGAAATCCACATCTATATAAGAGCAAATCATTATGAAAAATAAATCATTCGTGACCCGCCTGGGCAACTTGGCAAGACTTCATCTCTAGAATAAATCAAAAAATTAGCCGGGCATGGTAGCGCGCGCCTGTAGTTCCAGCTACTCGGAAGGCTGAGGCGGAAGGATCGCCGGAGCCCGGCGGGTTGAGGCTGTGGTGGCCGGGAGCGGCCACTGCACTCCAGTCTGGGTGACAGAGTGAGACTCCGACTCAAAAAAAAAAAAAAAAAAAAGCCAGATGTGGTGGCACACATCTGTAGTCCCAGCTGCTTGGGAGGCTGAGAAGGGAGGATCCCTTCAACCCAGGAGTTTGAGACTGCAGTGAGCCATCATTGTGCTACTGCACTCCTATCTGGGTAATAGAGTGAGACAGCAACTGGAAAAAAAAAAAGGCCAGGAGCGGTAGTTCATGCCTGTAACCCCAGCACTCTGGGAGGTCAAAGCAGGAGGATCCTTTGAGCCCAGGAGTTCAAAACCAGCCTGGGAAACATAGTGAGACCTTGTCTCTACAAAAAATAAAAAAATTAGCTGAGCATGGTGGTACCTGTAATCCCAGCTACTCAGGAGGCTGAGGTGAGGATCACCTGAGCCCAGGAGGTTGCAGCTGCGGTGAACCAGCACCCCAGCCTGGGTGACACAGTGAGACTCTGACCCCAAAAAAACAAAAACAAAAAACAAACAAACCAAAAAAAGAAGTAGAGAGTAGAACTGAGGCTGGAAAGGGGAGGTGAGGGAGAGATTGGTTAACAGATACAAGATTACAGCTAGGTAAGAGGAGTAAGTTCCAGAATCCTACAGCACTGTAGGGTGACCCTAGTTAACAATAATGTAATTTGTATTTCAAGAAACTAAGAGGGAGGCCTCTGACTGTTCCCAACACAAAGAAACAATGCCCATTTCAGATGCTGACTATGCTAATGACCCTGATGATTTCATCACTGTGTATCGTATACATGGATAAAAATACCACTCTATGTCCCATAAATATGTGCAATCATTTTGTGCCAACTAAAAATAAAAGAGAAACTGACATATGGTAGTACATACACACAGAATGCCATCTGCATACCGAATAATTATGCAAAAATATGTTGACTGGAGATGCAGAGACAAGTGATGGACCTATGAAGAAAAGCGAGAAAATCACCTCCTAATTCAAGATGCTGGCCTCGTCTGGGGACGTGTGGGTTTCTTCCAGGCTCGGCCTGACAGTCATGACACAACGCCCACTTCAGAATGCTCCCGTTGACTGTGCCACTGATGTATGGAAGTTCTACGTGTGTTACTGTTACAGTAAAATGCTACGAACTCACCTTGCATAACTGGCCGCAAAACCACAGCAAAGGAAAGATCGTGACATCGTCATAGATGCCCAAAACAAGCAGCTTATCTATGCAACAGCCACCCACATCTAAAAATCTTAGCAGTGTCCAGGAGTGGGGATGTTCCTCCAAGGATATATGACAGAAAGCACAGCCGTTCCCACTCCCGGGCTGCACCTGCTTCAAGGAAAAGTCCCGCCGGGCTCGGTGGCTCAGCTTGTAATCCCGCGGCTTTGGGAGGCTGAGGTGAGTGGATTGTCTGAGCCCGCAGGTTCAAGACCCGCCCGGGTAACTTGGTGAGACCTTATCTCTACAATAAATAAAAATGAGCGGGGCATGGTAGCACACACCTGTAGTTCTGGCTACTTGGAAGGCTGAGGCAGAAGGATCGCCAGAGCCCAGCAGGTCGAGGCTGCCACTGCACTCCAGTCTGGGCGACAGAGTGAGACTCCAACTCAAAAAAAAGAAAAAAAAAAAAAGAGGAAAAGTCCCTCAAACCCAGTGTAGCAGAACTGGCCACACGTGTTGGTGCGCACTTGTAATCCCATAATCCCAGCACTTTGGGAGGCCGAGGTGGGAGGATCACTTGAGGTTGAGGCCAAGAGTTCCAAACCAGCCTGGTGAGATCCCAACTCTACAAAACAAAACAAAAATACAAAAGTTAGCCAGACGTGGTGGTACCCACCTAAAGTCCTAGCTACTTGGAAGGCTAAGCCCAGGAGTTCGACACTGTAGTAAGCTGTGACTGTGCCAATGCACTCCAGCCTGTGTGCCAGAGTGAGACCTTGCATAACTGGTCACAACACCACCATTTTTTTTTTCTTAAAAAAAAAAAAAAAAAAAAACGCAGGCCAGGTGAGATGGTTCAAGCCTGTAATCCCAGCACTTTGGGAGGCCAAGGTGAGAGGACTGCCTAAGACCAGGGATTCAAAACCAGCCCAGGCAACTTGGCGAGACCTCATCTCTACAGTAAATCAACAAATTAGCCAGGCATAGTGGCTCATGCCTGCAGTTCCAGCTACTTGGAAGACTGAGGAAGAAGGATCACCTGAGCCCAGCAGGTCGAGACTATAGTGGCTGTGAGCATGCCACTGTCCTCCAGCCTGGGCGACAGAGTAAGACTTCAATTCAAAAAAAAAAAGAATGGAGGCCAGGCACAGTGGCTCAAGCTTGTAATCCCAGCACTTTGGGAGGTTGAGGCAAGAGGACTGCCTGAACCCAGGGGTTCAAGACCAGCCTGGGCAACATGGCAAGATCTCGTCTCTACAATAAGTCAAATAAATTAGCCGGGCGTGGTGGCACACACCTGTGGTTCCAGTTACTTGAAAGGCTGAGGCAGAAGGATCACCTGAGTGCAGCAGGTCAAGGCTGCAGTGGCAATGAGCGTGCCATTGCACTCGAGCCTCAGCAACAGAGTGAGACTGTCTCAAAAAAAAAAGCAAGAGAATCACTACTTTCAGTCTCTGTCCCACCAGATAAAGGTGCAGATTCTAGAAAACTTTTTATCCTACCAAGGTTCCCTTGCACAAAACAGGAAATAGCTCATGATTATCCTCATGTTAAACAAATTGTGTGACAATCAGCTAAACAGAACTGACTCTTCTCAGTCTTAAGGGCCATATTTTACAGAATCTGCATTAATCTCTGATGCCCAAACACGATGGTAAACAGAACAGGATCACACACTGTCACATGCTCTGCCCCTTCCTAATCATTTTTTTCCTCCAAGGCTGGAGTGCAGCACACTCACGGCCACTGCAGCCTCGACCTGCTGGGCTCAGGTGATCCTTCAGCCTCAGCCTCCCGAGTACCTGGAACCACAGGCATGCGCCACCATGCCCGGCTAATCTTTTGATTTATTATAGAGATGAGGTCTCACCAAGTTGCCCAGGCTGGTCCCAAACCCATGGGCTCAGGCTATCCTTTTGCCTCAGCTTTCCAAAGTTCTGGGATTACAGGCTTGAGCCACCACACCCAGCTCTTCAAGAGTCTTTTAAATCCACGTCTTCACCCTCACAGGAGACAGTGGGGCCATGCACACTTCTCCTGTGATTCTCGTGGAAAATACAAATGTTTTCTGAGCTCAAAATACTTTCCCACAGCAGCACTGTAAGTCGAAGCCCTGGAATAACACAAGGCAACAGAGGACAGCAAACAACATGCCCTAATGAGAGACAAGAAAACAACAGAAATAATTCCTTTTTTTTTTAAATATAGAAATAGGATCTTGCTAAGGTTGTCCAGGCTGGCCCCCAACTCCTGGCCTCAAGTGATCCTCCCGTCTCAGCCTCCCCAAGCGCTAGGATTACAGGTGTGAGGCACTGCATCCAGCCCAGAATTCATTATTTCACATTTACTGAAACCTGAGGTTGAAACCGGAGAAGGAATATGAGGGCTGAGCTGGACATAGTCATGGCTGGTGACAGCGCTGACTTTTACTTGAGCCTTGTGTTCCTGGAGATGAGGTTAAAGGAATCCCTCCACCCTGTTGTGATCCGGAATGGGATACTGCAAAGGCCTTCCCTTCTCCATAAGACTCAAGGGGCTGGGCATGGTGGCTCACCCCTGTCATCCCAGCACTTTGGGAGGCCAAGGTGGGAGGATTGTTTGAGGCCAGGAGTTGGAGACCAGATTGGGCAACACAGTGAGACATTGACTATACAAAGAATTAAAAAATGAGGCTGGGCTTGGTGGCTCAGCCTGAAATCCTAGCACTTTGGGGGACCGAAGCGAGTGGATTGCCTGAGACCAGCTTGAGCAACTTGATGAGACGTCGTCTCTACAAAAAAAAAAAAAGTCAGGCATAGGAGCGTGTGCCTGCGGTTCCAGTTACTTGGAAGGCTGAGGCAGAAGGATTGCCGGCGCCCAGCAGGTCAACGCTGGAGTGGCCATGAGCATGCCGCTGCACCCCAGCCTGGGTGACAGAGAGAGACTCCAACTTGGAAAAAAAAAGGAATTAAAAAATTAGCTGGGAGCCAGGCTCGGTGGCTCAACCTGTAATCCCGCACCTTTGGGAGGCTGAGGTGAGTGGATTGCCTAAGCCCGCAGGTTCGAGACCCGCCTGGGCAACTTGGCGAGACCTCATCTCTACAATAAATAAAAAA
>NW_007251049.1:177782-178863 GCF_000164805.1 Carlito syrichta
CCTGCTGGGCTCCAGCGATCCTTCCACCTCAGCCCTCCAAGTAGCTGGAATTACAGGCATACGCTACCACGGCCAGCTGGTTTTTTGATTTATTGTAGAGATGAGGTCTCGCTGCCCAGGCGGGTCTCAAACCCGCGGGCTCAGGGAATCTACTCACCTCAGCCTCCCAAAGGCGCGGGATTACGGGCTGAGCCACTGAGCCCGGCTCATTTTTGATTTATTGTAGAGATGAGGTCTCGCCAAGTTGCCCAGGCGGGTCTCAAACCTGCGAGCTCAGGGAATTCACTCACCTCAGCCTCCCAAGGCGCGGGATTACAGGCTGAGCCACCGAGCCCAGCTCATTGTCTCTGTTTTATAAAAGGAAAGAAAAACTCCTTTTAGCCAACTCTTCAGATGCTTGCAGACCTGACAGTCAGAGTTCCTAGGCAGCAGCCTCCCTGCACCTATGGCATTAGTCCTCAACCGAGGCAGAGTCCTTGGCTCAGCATCACCTGTCCCCAACGCCATCCTAAACACTCTTCCTGCCTTACTGCAAGCGACACCCCCGCCCCACTGCAAGGAACGAGGACACTATATGGCCTCACCCTCCCCCAAAAGGAACCCCGGCCCTGTATGACATCAGCCCCCCCCCACTGCAAGGAACCCCGACCCCACCTGGCATCGGCCCCTGCCCCTATTTCCACAGACCCCTCCTCCCCTCTCCCCCAATATTTTGCAATTACCCCTTCAAATCAGTCTCCTTGCTGGGTCGGGGTTTTTCATGGGACGCAGGTGGGACTACCTGTTCACGGGGTCCCAGGTCCCCCGAAACTCTGCTCGGCCTCTGTCCTGTCCCTGGAGTCTGGAGGGCCCCCCGCCGGCTGACCCCGCGCTGGCTGAACCCAGGAGGGCCCCTGGCCGCGAGCCTTCCTCCCTGCCCACGTCCCCCTAAGAGTCCCTGCCGGCGCCCCCTTTGCATAAAACCCCTTTGCGGGTGGATCCTGAGAGCCCGCAGGTTTCAGGGGCTGGCGCCCACCCCTATTTGTTTTGGGGGAGCTTTTTTCCTTCCCCTGCGTGTCCCCCACTCACAGGGCACGGGCCG
>NW_007251049.1:179775-180420 GCF_000164805.1 Carlito syrichta
GCAGGCGGGGGGCCTGGGGTCCCCGAGGTCCGGGCTCCGCGTGTCGGGACCGGCCCCCGGGCCGTGACGTCAGCTCGCCCGCCGGGGGGACGAGGCCCGCCCGACCCCCGGCGGCTGGGCTGGACCCCGGGAGCCCCGAAAAGGAGGGGCCGGACCCCGCAGCCCCAGCAGGGCGCAGGACCCCGCCCGATACGAGTGCGCGCTTTAAAATGCCCACGTGGGCCGGGCGCGGGGGCTCAGCCTGTCATCCCAGCACTTTGGGAGGCGGAGGCGAGAGGATGGCTGGGCCATTTGGTGAGACCTCGTCTCTGCAATACATCAAAAATCAGCCGGGCGTGGTGGCGCGCGCCTGTAGCTCCAGCTACTTGGAAGGCAGAGGCGTGAGGACCGCTGGAGCCCAGCAGGTCGAGGCTGCGGTGGCCGGGAGCGTGCCATTGCACTCCAGTCTGGGTGACAAAGAGTGAGACTCTAACTCAAAAAAAAAAAGAAAATTCCCAGGTGTGCCCAGGCTCAGTGGCTAAGCCTGTCATCCCAGCACTTTGGAAGGCCTAGACAAGAGGATTGCCTGAGTCCAAGGCTTTGAGATCAGGCTGGGTAACTTGGCGAGACCTCGTTCAAAAAAAAAAAAAAATTAGCCAGGCATGG
>NW_007251050.1:0-2195 GCF_000164805.1 Carlito syrichta
GGGAGCGGCCACTGCACTCCAGTCTGGACGATGGAGTGAGACTCCAACTCAAAAAAAAAAAAGAAGTGGGCTTTCGTATCATAACAGCCCTCCCTACAATCTTCCTGGCACCAAGTGAAAGGAAATCTTTCCCCTGTCTTATGGTTTCTGTGCTGGAAAAAGTGAGATTGAGGTGAACTACCAACTTCCCCATCATCTTGGGTTCCCTGTCAGGAGACCTGCATCAGGAGTGCTTGAAGAGAAAAATATTCCTTAGGAAAGCCAGAGACAAAGCAGGGAGATAGGACTACCAATTCCAGTCCTGGAAACTCTACTCTCTGACACAACCAAAGAGACACCACATCAGAGGTGCTGTTCAATAGTACCACGCAGTAGGAGGTTCCTCCCACAGATCCCCTGGGCATGCACCCCCAGTCAGCCTTCCCAGGTTGCTGGGATCATCCCTTTAGGACCTTCTCCATGTGGGCTGGGCAGCAATCTGATTGTTTACTAGAATTGAGCCAAACCTGGAACTAAACTGACATCTAGTGCTGGAAAGGAGGAAGCAACCTAGTGAATAAGAAAAGACAATCTATAGGTAAATTACAGAAAAACTCTAATTAAACATATCCAGTAAAACCCCAAACAAGTCAGCCTCATTTTCAATGCAAAGGCATAGGCATACACATTCACAAGAAACAATACCAAACAGGAAACTATGACCTCCTCAGAAGAACAAAGCAAGGAACCAGTAACTGACCCTAATGAGAAGGCTATATGTGAACTCTCTGACCAAGAATTCAAAAATTGCAGTTTTAAGGAAACCCAATAATAACACAGAAAAACAATCCAGAAAGTTTCTAGGGAAATTTAACAGAGATTGACACAATTAAGAAATCAAGCAGAAATCTTAAAACTGAGAAATACATTTGCTTGAGGCTCTCAATAGCAGATTGAGCAGAGAGAAGAATCAGTGTGCTCAAAGCAGGCTATTTGAAATTGCACAGTTAGAGAAGGAAAAAGAAACAAATATATAGAAAATTACCTAAAAAGACCAAATTTAAGAATGACTGAGAGCCAGGCTCGGTGGCTCAGCCTGTAATCCCACGCGGGTTCGAGACCCGCCTGGGCAGGCGAGACCTCATCTCTACAATAAAAAAAAAAAAAAAAAAAAAAATCAGCCGGGCGTGATAGCGCGCGCCTGTAATTCTGGCTACTTGGAAGGCTGAGGTGGAAGGATCGCCAGAGCCCAGCAGGTCGAGGCTGCGGTGGCCGGGAGCGGCCACTGCACTCCAGTCTGGGCAACAGAGTGAGACCCCCAACTCCAAAAAAAAAAAAAAAAGAAAGAATGACTGAGTTCATGATCAGCCTGAACAACGTAGTGAGACCTCATTTCTAAAAAGTTTTTTTGTTAAATTAGCTGGGTGTGATGGTGTGTGCCTATAGTCCCAGTTACTCAGGAGGCTGAGGTGGGAAAATCACTTGAACCCAGGAGTTTGAGGTTGCAGTGGACCATAATGGCACCACTACATTTTAGCCTGGGAGACAGGGAGATCTCATCTCTTTAAAAAAAATTACCGATGTTCAAGAGGGAGTTGAACAAAAGCAAGGTTAGAAAGTTTACTTAAAGAAATAATGACATTCCAGAACTTGAGAAAGAGATAAATATCCAGCAATAGGGAGGTCAGAGAACACCAAACAACTTGGACTCAAGTAAAATGACATCAAGGCATATCATAATCAAACTTCTCAAGGGTCAAGTAGAAGGAGAGGAGCCTAAAAGCAGCAAGAGAAAAGAAGCAAATAATCTATAAAGGAGCTCTAATTCGTCTCGAAACAGATTTCTCAGTGGAAACCATACAGGCCAGGATGCAGTGGTATGACATTTACAAAGTGCTGAAAGAAAAAAAAAAACACCGTTCAAGAATAGTGTATCCAGGCTGGGCTCGGTAACTCAGCCTGTAATCCCGTGTTTTGGGAGGCTGAGATGAGTGGATTGCCTAAACCCCCGGGTTCGAGACCCACCTGGGCAACTTGGCGAGACCTCATCTCTACAATAAGTAAAAAATTAGATGGGCGTGGTAGCGCGCACCTGTAGTTCTAGCTCCTTGGAAGGCTGAGGCGGAAGGATCACCGGAGCCCAGCAGGTCGAGACTTCCACTCCTGGCCACTGCACTCCAATCTGGGCGACAGAGTGAGACTCCAACTCAAAAAAA
>NW_007251050.1:2521-4201 GCF_000164805.1 Carlito syrichta
CGCTGAGGTGAGTGGATTGCCTGAGCCCGCGGGTTCGAGACTCACCTGGGCAACTTGGGGAGACCTCATCTCTACAATAAATGAAAAAATCAGCCGGGTGTGGTAGCGCGCGCCTGTAATTCCAGCTACTTGGAAGACTTGAGGCGGAAGGATCGCTGGAGCCCAGTGGGTGGAGGCTGCGGTGGCCGGGAGCGGCCACTGCACTCCAGTCTGGGTGACAGAGTGAAACTCCAACTCCAAAAAAAAAAAAAAAGAAAAAAAAAATGAAAGAGAGAGTATCTGAAATGATCATAAAATAATTCATAAAAATGAAATAGCCAATGAAATAATGAAAATACCTTGCTTGATATTAGTAATTCCATTTTGTTTAAATCCTCCATCTTAGCTGCCTGCCTAACCTAAAATTAACCTCTCAATGTATACGTGTGATTGTTGTAACGTTCCCATGACCACATACCCCCAGCTTCGTCCCTAAGTGGATCGCGCTGACTATTCCTGGCTGACCATTAGCAAGAACTCCCTACCCATAAGTTCCATGTAGCTGTATGCTTTCTTAACTGATATACTTTGCAAAACCCCATTGTTACATTTCATATTTTGTTCTTATATTTTGTTAGTGACCTAACCAGGGTAACTCCATTGTGTAATGATTCTTCTACCTTGTCTCTATGTAACTGCCTTAAACTGTATCTTATTGGCAGTACTCCAGGGACTTTCCGGTCATCGGCTATAACTGGGACATAAAATTAATCAAACCTCCCTAACAAAAAGTTCCCATTTTGGTTGCCAAGTTTTTGGTTAATGGTTGCTATGGTCACTAAGTTGCTATGTAGCCCACTTGCAGATCTTACCTATAAAAGCTTCTTGCAAATGTCCCCCAAGTGTCAAGAGCCTTTCTGGCATAAGCCTGCTCTTGACCCATGTGTTAATAAAGGATGCATAATTAATTAGACTTGGTGTGCTGGTGTGTCTCTTTCTCGTAACCCGGTCGTAACATATCTCCTTGATAAATAAAGGCTGAGAGAATTCATTACCACAAGATCCCTCTTATAAGAAATGCTAAAGAGAGCTCTTCAGTCTGAAAGAAAAAAACTGCTAATCTATAGAAGAAAACAATTGAAAGTATAAAGTCCACTGGAGTAATTAAGTACACAGGCAAATGTAGGATACTCTAATACTGTAATTGTGGTGTATAATCCAATCACAATTCTAGTATGAAGCCCAAAAGACAAATCTATCAAAAACAATATTACCCACAGCAACCTGTTAAAAGATTGCCAATGTAAAAATACGTAAATTGAGGTAACATAAAGTAAAAATGTGTGTGGGGGGATGGAGTTAAAGTATAGAACATTTTTTCCCCAATATTTTCTTTATTTCTATCCTTTATGATATAAGTTTTCATCTCTTTAAAATAACGTTTTATATCTGTAAGATTTTTTTGGTAAGACTCATGGTCATGGCAATGCAAAAGCCTATAATAGACTCACTAAAATTAAAAAGCAATGAATTAAAACACACTATCGACTGGACGCGGTGGCTCATGCTTATAATCCTAGCATTTTCCGAGGCCAAAGTGAGAGGATTGCCTGAGCCCACGGGTTTGAGATCAGCCTGGGCAACTTGGCGAGACCTCATCTCTACAATAAATTTTTTTTTTTTTTGATTTGGAGTCTCACT
>NW_007251050.1:4433-30352 GCF_000164805.1 Carlito syrichta
AAAAAAAAAAAAAAAAAAAATACTACCAGAGAAAATTGCTTAACCACAAAGGAGTAAAGGAACAAAGGAAGAGAGGAATTACAAAACAACTATAATACAAGCAATAAAATGGTGGTAATAATTCTTATTTACCAATAATAACACAGAATGTAAATGAATGCAATTCTCCCACTAAAGTTGTTGAGTGACTGAATGGATAAGGAAACAAGACCCAACTATATGCTGCCTACAACAAACCGGTTTCACTTATAAAGATACAAGAAGACTGAAGGTGAAAGGGTAAAAAAGAAATTCCATGTCACTGGAAACCAAAAGAGCAGGAATAGTTATATCAGGAAAAAAAAAATACAAATCAAAGACTGGAAAAAGAGACAAAGAAGTTCAGAATATAATGATAAAGGAGTCAATTCAGCAAGAGAATATAACAGTGATAAACATCTATATACCCAGCACTGGAGCTCCTAGGAATAGACTGCAATACAGTAAGAGCAAGTGACTTCAACATCCTATTCTCAGTTATCAACGAAGTAACAGAAAATCAACAAAGAGACATCAGAGTTAAACCACACACTAGACCAAATAGGCCTAACTGACTTGTTACCAAACTGCTGCAGAATACAGATTCTTCTCAACAGCATGTGGAACATTTTTCAGAATAGACTATATCTTGGGCCATAAACATATCACAAAAAATTTAAAAATGTAGAAATCATATCAAGTATCTTTTCTGACCACAATGGAGTAAAACTAGAAATCAGTAACAAGAGGAGACTTGGAAAGTACACAAACACATGCAAATTAAACAACATGCTCCCGAATGACCAATGGTTCAGTGTAGAATTAAGAAGAAAATGTAAAAATTTCTTGAAACAAATGAAAATAGAAATACAACAGAAAACTTGGGGAAACACTCCAGGATTCCATGAAATACCAATGGCATTTTTCACAGAAATATAAAAAAAGTCCTAAAATTTATGTGAAACCACAAAAGACCCCAAAGTAGCCAAATACATTCTGAACAAAAACAACAATGCTGAAGGCATTATACTACCTAACTTCAAAATACACTACAAAGCTATAGTAACCAAATGAGCATAAAAAGAAACACATAGGCCAATAGAACAGAATAGAGAACCCCAGAATAAATTCATGCCTTTACAACCAACTTATTTTTGACAACGGTGCCAAGAACATACAATGGGAAAAGGATGGCCTCTTGAATAAATGGTGCTGAGAAAACTGGATAACCCTATGCAGAACGAAACTAGACCCCTATCTTTCACTATACATAAAAATCAAATCAAAACGGACTAAAGACTTAAATCTAGGGCTTGAAACTTTGAAACTACTGGAGGAAACTTTGAGGAAACACTCCAGGACATTGGTCTGGGCAAAGATATGTTGTGTAAGACCTCAAAAGCACAGACAACCAAAGCAAAAATAGACAAATGGGATTATATCAGGCTTAAAAACTTCTGCAGTACAAAGGAAACAATCAACAAAGTGGAAAAAAAAGAACCCAGAATAGGAGAAAATATTTGCACACTATCTATCTGGCAATGGATCAATAACTAGAAAATATAATGCACTCACCTCAATAGCTAAAAAAGACAAACAACCCTCCCAAACTCAAAAAACAAAACACACACATACACAAAACAAAAACAAAAAACCCAGAAGATCTTGTCCACTCTGTTTTCACAATACTTTCTCCCTTTCCCCACATCTATCCCACTTCTTATTCCCCTGTCACTATCTTACTTCAGGCCCTTATTACTTTGAACTCAGATTTCATCAGTAGTCTCTTTCATGGTTTCCTTGCCTTCAGCATCCCTCTGCTCCAATCTGCCAATTTACCCTCTTCATATACGTTCTGATTCTGTTGCTCCTTTGCATAAAATCTTCACTGGATCACTCATAAGCAGACCTTGAACATTTACCATAATACTATAAGAAAGGGATTGGCAGTAACAGGATACTGCCGGGTGGGGTTGGAGCAAAACATCAACTAGGGTACCTGATCTTAAACCAGGCAAAGTGGGGACAAAAAGGAGGCCCAAACTTTACCTGTATGGTGTCCATTTGTATACCTAATCCTGAACTGTATCCCACATCTTTAAAATAAAATATATTTTAAAAAAATCTTCACTGGATTCTCCACTGCCAACAAAATAAAGACCAATCTCTAGAATTTTCCATTCTCTGGCACCAGTCTCTAACATGTTTCTCAATATTCTTTTTTATTCATACAGAAAAAAGTCTTATTATTTCTAAAATGGCACAAAAATTCCTGTTTCTTTGTTTTTGCTTTCCACATGACATTTGCTTGATTGCTTTTATTGTAAAGAAGTTATACATGCATTTGATTATTTTAAACTTTAAATGATATGTATATATACACACATATCTCTAATGTAAATGTTGGGTATTAAATA
The DNA here is from genome assembly GCF_000164805.1 of Carlito syrichta. Taxonomy (NCBI): domain Eukaryota; kingdom Metazoa; phylum Chordata; class Mammalia; order Primates; family Tarsiidae; genus Carlito; species Carlito syrichta. Next base: position 6,869 of record NW_007251050.1, read on the forward strand.
TAGAATACTAAATTTATTTATAGTTGTGTATCATAAGTATATGATACATATTAAGTAAGAAATTTTATTGATAGATATGATATATGATATACAAATATAATATGAAAATATGAATATATATAAACATATATATACTAAATTCATCAGCAAAGTTTTATATCTCTCCAAGCACGGAACCCACCTTTTATTTGTTGACAATATTACTTCTCCAATCTTCTTCAGGGAACGCATATGTTTCCTATCAAGACTTAAGTGAAAGCTATTCCTTAGTGATTTTCCTCCTACACTTTCTTCTCTGATACTACAAATTCTTGTTCATACTTTGGATGATTTTAATAAATCTGTAAGTGTTTGCTGGTATGTCTACTTCCATCATTAGGTGGTGAGCTCTTTGCCAATGCCTATAGGTGAAAGAAAAGTGCTTGTGTCGGGAACTGGCTGCAGGCAGCACTGGAAGAAACCAGAGAGAAAGAGAGAGATTGGGACCAAGCCAGGAAAGGCCTGGGGGACACAAGAGTTTATATTCGGTGTCCAGAGGAGGATCTTAATTAGGGAAGCAAAATGATCTGATTTGAAGTTTAGATAGATCATTACTGTCTATGTAATTGGGAAAAACATGTAACTTCTCATTATCAGTAAAATGGGAGAGTTGAACTAGATAATTTAGAAAGTTTTCCCCACTAGTTCTGAAATTATGTGTCCATGAATCTTAAATATCTGGACTCCTCAGGGAATGAATTGTGTTGGATGATAACATTTTCTGAAAATTTACTCTGTACTTCCACTTTAAAAATTGCAGCCATTTTTAGATGGAAAACTCATTAAGATTCATTTTAGGGCAACCCCCTCAGGTCCCATCCCACTGTGGGAGCTTTTCTGTCCTCTCAATGAATCCAGCTTTCTAGAAAAAAAAATTACTGTATATGTCCCTGATTTTTTTTTCTTTTATTTAAAAAGCTTTTAAAAAAATGTTTTTAGAGATGAAGTCTTGCTTTGCTGCCCAGGCTGGAGCACACTGGTGTAATCATAGCTCACTGCAGCCTTGAACTCCTAGGTTCAAGGATCCTCCTGCCTAAGCTTCCCAAGTAGCTGGGACTACAGGAGCCAGACACCATGGCTGACTAATCTATTTTATTTGATTTTTAGAGATGAGGGTTTCACTGTTTTGCCCAGGCTGGTCTTGAACTCCTAGTTTCAAGCAATCTTCTTGTCTCACCCTCCGGAATAACTGGGATTACAGATACAAGACACTGCTCCTGGCTCCCTGGTTTCTTTTTTTTTTTTTTTTGAGGTGGAGTCTCACTCTGTTGCCCAGACTGGGGTGCAGTGGCCACTCCCAGCCACTGCAGCCTCGACCTGCTGGGCTCCAGCAAGCCTTCCGCCTCAGCCTTCCAAGTAGCTGGGACTGCCAGCGTGCTACCACACCCGGCTAATTTTTTGATTTATTGTAGAGATGAGGTCTCGCCAAGTTGCCCAGGTGTCTCGAACCCGCAGGCTCAGGCAATCCACTCACCTCAGCCTCCCAAGGCGCGGGATTACAGGCTGAGCCATCGAGTCCGGCTTCCCAACAATTTGATTCAATTTTAGCCTTTCCTTAATGGCCTAAATAACAATGACTTTATAGTGGCTTAAATAGTTGTTGGCCCTATAAGGAACACTGATTGCCCACAGGGAAGCTCAATAATCCTCCTGAGCATTTGTTTTCCACTATATTGACATTAAATTAAATTTTGCTTTGGTTACAGATACCAGAAAATTATGCCTATCAGTATCCTCTGAGAAAAGATACAAAGATTCTCTTACTGAGTAAAATGAATTGTTTTGTAGGATTCAAAAGCATAAGTTTGGACAGAGTTACAGGTTGTTGATATGGCGTCACTAATAGGTATTGTCATAGCTGTTCCTAAGTAATTGAGAGTATGACCAACTCCACTAGGCCAATTTCAAGGGTTGAGAATGTAATGCATATGCAGCTCCTGGTGTTGCATATCGTCTATGTGTCGTGTGATAACTCAGGCACGCTTAATTTGTTATTTTCCAAGCAGATATAAACATGTGTGAGGAAGATAGATATTAGACTGGGGTCCAGGAACAAAGGCAAAAACCAGGATTTATAAAAGAGAGGGAAAGAGGGAAGATTAAAAAAAAACTGCAGTCAGTTTGGGAACAGTGGTTCATGTGTATACCTTTTAAGGGCAGGATAAAAGATGAATCAGTTTGAGCATTTTTGTCCTTGAGTGGGCCAACTAAGTGTATAAAAGAAGACTATTTCAGCTGTTTATTAATTTTCTGGAAGATGCAGAGAAGACAGTTGTGGGGCATAGGTGACAAGTTGTCTCTGTGTTGTGTCTAGTGGTGTCCCCATAAGAAGCCCCATTTTGAGCAACCTCCTTGGGTTCCCTCCCACTATAGGAGGTTTAATGTCCTCTCAATAAATCCTGCTTAAAAATAATTTTAAAAAAAGAAGCCCCATTTTACTTGGGCCAGGTCTGCATCCAGTTCCTCCTCAGAATTCTCACAAGAAATACTCTTTCTCTGTCTTCTTACCTGCTTGGGAATTTATCCTTTTGTCCTCCAAGTTTTTGCTACTGTCCTGGTTTCTAGATTTTAACCATATCCTGAAAACTTTTTTACTTTGATGGAGATTCATTTGTCGTCCTACATTGATTTTTGTCTGTAACAGACATTTCCTCCTGTTCCTCCTGTCCCCTAATTTCCACAGTGACATGTTCATGATAACTTCCGTCTTTCTTTGTAATTAGAGTTTTTCTGATTAGGTACTTTGGATTTATGGTTTAAATGGTACCATTGCTGCAACAAATAATCACAATCACATTTCAGCATGAATTTTGTGTTTGGACTTGGAGTATCTATTTTGACTGCTAAGAGGATGCATTTGTGTGTTTTTGGTTATGCTCATATAGATGAGATGGCTGGACAGCTGAAAGTCTTACTGATGAATTGTACTGAGTGACAGAGTTTCTTGAAGCAAGGCACATTTTAAATTTGTATAGTTCTTTACTTGTTCCCTTGCAAGGTCAGTGTCTTGGCAATGATCTCCAGTAAGTTCTCTAATACAATGGCTCTCAATCTTTTTTTCAGCCCCAAGACGCCTGAAGACAGGGAACCTCCCACCAGTTACAGTGGTTAATATAGCAGGGATGGGATGTGTGTGGAGGGACAATCTCCTAGGGCCATACCATATTCAAGGCGCACTTATAGCTTGAAAAAGTCCCTAGGAGTGTGTGTGTGTGTGTGTGTGTGTGTGTGTGTGTGTGTGTACCTGCGGGCGCGCACGCTAGCTCCCTTCAGAATTGCTTGAGCCCGAGGGTTCGAGACCCGCCTGGGCAACTTGGGGAGACCTCATCTCTACAATAAATCAAAAAAATTAGCCGGGCGTGGTTGCGCGAGCCTGTAGTTCCAGCTACTTGGAAGGCTGAGGTGGAAGGATCGCCGGAGCCCAGCAGGTCGAGGCTGCGGTGGCCGGGAGCTTGCCACTGCACTCCAGTCTAGGCGACGTGAGGCTCCATCTCAAAAAAAAAAAAAAATCACCTTTATAGTCCTATAAACTTAGTTCTTCAGATAATATGGTAAGAGAGAACTAGGTGATTTTGCTACTTGCGTAGCTTCAAGGAGAGGAATAAAAACACACCACATTCAATTTATTGTACAGTTTTAAATGGAAACATTTTACAATTCCAGGTTTTGAAGTTGAAGGTATTCCGCAAGAGCAAAGGATGGATGAAGACACGGCCGCGGAAGAAGGCGGCCCACCTACTGCGGGAGAAGAGGCTCCTCCCTCTACGGAAGAGGCAGCCCACGCCCTCTCAGAAGAGTCCCCGCCCCCTCCGGGAGAAGAGTCCCCGCCCCCTCCTGGAGAAGGGGCCCCGCCCCTTTTAGAAGTGGAGGCTCAGGGGGAGGAAGCTTTCCCTCTTTCCGCAGAAGATGCTCCTGCTTCCGTGGTTGATTATCGGAATCTCATTCCTTCTGAGGAAGGGATAATTCTTCCAGACGACGATGAGCCGGATCTGAATAGAGCTCGAAGTAGACTTGCACCGCGGCCGATTCCATCGGTGATTTCTGAAGTGTTTTCTTCTCAGTCTTCCCGCCGGGCGTCCAAATTTCGCCGAAGTATGAGTGGTATTCCAAATCTACAGGAGACGTTAAAAGAGAGACAGGTTTGCTTGGAATAAAATGTTTCACGTGTACCACTTTTATTTAAAATGAAATGTTTTGGTGTTTTTTCTTCATAATCCCCATTTTTACATGTGGGTTTCATTCTTTAGGCAAGATTTAGAGATGCAAGGGAAAGCCGAAAAATGAAAATTGACCCGTCATACAAATACGTATTTGAAATTATAGCACAAACTCTTGGCTTGGACATAGTCACTGTTGAAGAATTAATTTTGGATTCACCATCTGTAAGTTTAAGTCTTATCATTACTTTGAAATTGTTCTTTGAGATGTGATTGAATAAACCGGAGTCATTGTTATGAACAATATAACATTAAAAAAACATTAAGTAAGGAGTTTTACTGATAGAAAGGAAGCTTTATTTTATATAATTATAGCTGTTTGCCGGGGCTCGGTGGCTTAGCCTGTAATCCCACGCCTTTGGGAGGCTGAGGTGAATGGATTGTCTGAGCCTGCGGGTTCGAGACCCACCTGGGCAGGCGAGACCTCATCTCTACAATAAATCAAAAAAAAATCAGCCGGGTTTGGTAGCACGCGCCTGTAATTCCGGCTACTCGGAAGGCTGAGGCGGAAGGATCCCCAGAGCCCAGCAGGTCGAGGCTGCAGTGGCCACTCCGGCCACTGCACTCCAGTCTGGGCGACAGAGTGAGACTCCAACTAAAAAAAAAAAAAAAAAAATATATATATATATATATAACTGTTTGAATTATATTTCTAGTTAGGCCCACTATTGCGGAAGAAGAAAAGAGTTAATAATTAGAATTTTGGCTAAACTTATAACTTAAAATGACTTCAGTAGTTAGAGAGACAGTCAAGCACAGGTAGGGTAATGCTTTACAGTGCAGATTGTGTAAACTACATAAGCAAATCATTTGTATAGAAAAACTAACTTTATAAATCTGAGCGAAGGATCAGTGACTGTTGTGTGAGTACACAGTAGTAGAAAATAGGCAATTGCAGGTTAGGTGACCATATGTCTCCACAGTTCTGGATTATCCCTATTTTCCTGGCATAATCAACAGTTTCTCCTGCCACTACCAGAAGTGTTCCTGTTGTGGATGATACATTTATATGGTCATCCTTATTGCAGTAATATATGATAAACTTGTGTTCTAGCTTTCTCTGATAACCCTTGTCCTAAATTAATTTCTGAGAAAACAACCACTAGTTGCTTGGGCTTTTTCCCAAACCTAGGGGTGGACTGGGCTAGAATCCTAGCAATACAGTGAGGAGCTACAAGCTGCTGGAGAGCTTGTTGTCCCACAGAGTGCACTGATGAGACAGTTGAGTTGGGGTGGGGTTGGAGTGAGACTGTCACCATGGTGGCTATGGCCCCTGCTTTTAGAGGGCTCAGTAAACTTGGGCAAAATTCTTCAGCTTGCTCTAAGGCAAAGGATGCATGGAATGGTGCCTAAAAGAGCTTCTCCTTTGCTTAATGCAGTGTGTTGCCAAGTTCTGCAAAGTTGCGTGCCCTTCCTTTCTTCTGAGTTTGGTCCTAGCAGTTCCCTGACACTATGAACAGGATTGCCCATCTTCCTATTCCCAGTGTGTATTGGTAAACAGTGAGAAAGGAAAATGACATGCAAAAGCACTAGTAGTTCTAGACTATTTTAATGACCAAGGATAGAAAATATGTGGAGATACACACATAAAGCAGGAGGAAGCCTGGGAAGCAGGGTGTGGTTTCCCAGGTTCATGGAAGTTCCCTGTAGCATGTACTGCGGTGGTCAAGGCTAGCTTCATGGAACGTGGGCTGTGTAGTCACAGAGGCCCCTGTGTTTGCAATTTCGCTGTGTTTGGTTTAATGATCTTTTGTTGCAATTTTGAAATTCTTAATAATTTTTTCACAAGTGGTCTTGCATTTTCATTTTACCCTGGGTTCATCAAGTTCCGTAGCTGGTCCTGACTGTGGATGATATCACCCGTATAGTAAGAGGATTTTCTTTGCCATTCTCAAGTTGTGTTTGTTTGCCATTCTCAAGTCATGTTTGTTTGTTTAATGGCCTCCCTTCCCTAAAATAGTCATTTTGGCTGTTATGGTGACTCTGTCTATATGTCTGCCTAGTCTCCAAGTAGAAACAATCTGTACAAAACAGCCCTATAGGCTTCCCTGAGATGATGGCATTGAGATGAAGGAATTATTTCCCATAATCCCCCTAATTACAACATTTCTCCAATCACCCTGGCTCCAGTAAAGCACTTCTCTGTAGGCCCAGGCTTCAAGTCTGTCCTGTGGACCATTCCTGCGCTTTGTTAGGGAAGAAACCAAATAGGTGATCAATCTTGTTTCATCTGAAAATTACTAGACCACAAACTTGACTAACCTTACAACTAGAATCCTCACAGCTCTGCCAAAGGTGCAGTCATAGATATTATGGCCTGACCATTGCTTTCAGGGGAGGACAACTGCTAGGACTAAGTGGGCACCTGCAGAGCCAGTAATCCCACCTTTAATGTTTGCAGTGACTTTCTGGGCTGGCATTCTCTGTTTGGTGGAAGTTTTTCTCATGGCTAGCATGCTGGTCAGGAAGCAGAAGTGCTATATAGCCATAAACTCTTCTATTTGTTATTCCTGGGTTGTGTCTCAGATTTTGAGTCCATGTGGTTAGGTTCTACCTTTAAGGCCATCATGAGCTAGGCCAGACTCTGCTTGGGCTGCAAGGATTGGCAAATCTAGGTGTTAAGGGAAGAATCAAACTGGAAAAGGTGTTTCCATAAGTGTTGTTTGTGAATGTGCAAAGTCGTGGTGGAGAGAAAAATACTGCAGCCAGGAGGGAAAATTGATGTCAAAATCCGAGAGAGATTAGAATGCTCATTTGATTGAAGGGAAAAGACAAGGGTGTGTGATAAACTGACATCAAGGTTGATGCTCAAGTGAGTAAGAGGATGGGATAAGACACAGGAGTGGCACGGCTTAGGGAATTGAGTATATGGAAAAGTATTCTTTTACTGTGAAACCTGGTGTGCAGTGCAGGGTGAAAGTAGCTCAGAAAGACGCCACAGGTGGGCAACAGAGGGTGTGATGGTTATTTTGTTTGCCTCCAGATCCATTCCCTCCTTGTCTTTGCCCTCTTCTGTGGCCTAGAAGGCTGAATGCTGCGGCATCTACCACCTGGGCACCCTTGCTCTCTGGCTTGCACTTGGTTCAGCCACTGGAAGGTACCAGGAGGAGACTGGGGGAAGAAGGGAAGAAAAACTCCTCTCTTGGCCATGTTTCTGGCTAGGTGTGTGGTCCCATAACTACAGCTTCTTCTGAGCAGCCCCTCCTCACATCTCTAGTTCTCAACCCGGATCCAGTTACATCATTCCCGCTTCCCTCTGGTTCCAGTTACACCATTCCCCCAATACAGTTACACCATTTCTCCTAACTCCTCTGTTCCAGTTACACCATGCCCCTTGATTCCCCTGGTTCCAGGTACACTGTTCCTCCAATTTCCTGGTTCCAGTTACACCATTCCTCCAATCATGCTGGTTCCAGTTCCCCATAATCCCCCTGACTCTGGTTACACCATTTCCCCCATCCTCCTCGTTCCGGTTACACCACTCCTCCATCCTCCTGGTTTGTTATATCATTTCCCCAATCCCTCTGGTTCAAGCTACACCATTTTTCTCAATCTCCCTGGTTCAAGTTATACCATTCCCCCCAATTTCCCTGGTTCCAGTTACAGCATTTCCCCAATCACTCTGGTTCCAGTTACAGCATTTCCTCCAAACCCCTGGTTTCAGTTACACCATTCCCCATAATCCCCCTAGTTACACCATTTCTCCAATCACTCTGGTTCCAATAACAGCATTCCCCTCAACCCCTGGTGTCAGTTACACCATTCCCCATAGTCCCCCTAGTTCCAGTTACACTATTTTCCCATCACCCTGGTTCCAGTTACACTATTCTGCCCAACCCCTGGTTCCAGTAACACCATTCTCCCCCTTTCCCTGGTTCCAGTTATTCCATTCCCCCTTGCCCCCTTTTTCCAGTTACACCATCTCCCTCAACTCCCTTGTTCCAGTTACAGCGTTCCTCCTAATCTCCCTGGTTCCTGTTACGCCATTTTCCCCAACCTCCACCCTTTTAGGCCTTGGGGTGATATGATTTCCCTTTGTTGCTATTTTGTTGTTGTTGTTGCTACTAGTGCCATAGCTTCCTTATTTAACCCTGCTCTGGCTTCTAGAAGTAACCTTTTTATTTATGAAGTTTCTTCAAAAGCCCCTTTGTTTATGACTCCTTTTCTTGCTAGGACCCTGACCAATACAGAGGTTTCTATAACATTGGCCTTCACACTTTCACCCCTTTTTTTTCCTTTATTAGCACTACTCGAGATAATCTCTTTCCTAGGTTACTTGACAATGTCTCCCAAAGTCAAGACAGCAGTGGTTTTGGTTCTGTGGAAAGAGCACAGATCTGGAGTACCAAGGCTAGAGTCTAGTGCCAGGCTCTTTATTATGCTTGTGTGTCTCTGAATCTTTCACTGAAAAGTTTTTTTAGCTTTAGTTTTTCTCTTCTGCAAGAAGAGTATAGAAATGCCATCTTTCCTAGGTGAAGCTCAGATTAACTGTTGGTAAAATGCTATGTAATATAAATTAATTTTTAATTCACAGTCATGATTTTGGCCCACAACCATTCACTTTGCTAGTCTCAGGAGTACAGTGTATCTACAAAGCAAGAATTTGTTGTATTTGATATTTTGGTATCTTTTTAAAAAAAAATCACAGTTATGTGCAATACTTTTGAAAATTTGTATGCTTCCAAAGCTAAAGGGTCAGCAAGAAAATATTGACAGAATTGCACAAGAGATGTGCTCACAGCTCTTGTCTCTTTTGGTTGTAAATATGTGAGAGAGTCAGGTTTTGCACAAGAGATGTGCTCACAGCTTTTGTCTCTTTTAGGTTGTAATTTTGTGAGAGAGTCAAGTTTATATGGGAAGTGGAAGAGTAAAAAAATAAGGACTAGAGCTATGCACATCTCTGTGACTCTGTTTTATCTCCTAGGGAGGTGGTTCTCAAATCTGGTCCCAGAAGCAGCAGCATCAGTATCACCCAGAGTTTGTTAAAAATGCATATCATTTTGTGTTTTTAAAAAGCCCTCTATATGATTCTCTGATGCACACTAACATTTGCAAGCCATTGTCCTAAAGGAAGTGGCATTGCTACACCTAGGATACTTCCCCCAAGCAATCAGTAAGTCAAGAAAAACTCACTACCCAAGAGAGAGACTTCAGTATGGAATCAATGGGACTAAGTGAAGGGGGAGAGTATAGTCACTTTGTATTTCCCATGTAATGTTTCAGGGCTTTTGTTTACATCATCTGTTTAGTTTTCTACTTACTAAGACATTTCACTGACTCCTAAGTAATTGAATAAAAACTTCATGCTCATAAATATGGAAGAATCTCATTATAGTAATTTGTTTTTACTAGTTTGGCTACAGTATGGGTCAAATTTCAATTGCTGCAAACATAATTGCTTAAATAACTGATCAAAAAAAATTTATGCAATAAGACAGGTTTTGTGTTCTCCAAGTCAGTTTTAAGTAGAGTTTCTTTCAATAATAATTCTTTTATTTTTACTTCTAGTTGGACTACCTATTTACCCCTATAAGATTCTGTGAGACAGGCTGGGCTCAGTGGCTCAGCCTGTAATCCCAGCACTTTGGGAGGCCGAGGTGAGGGAAGTGCCTGAGCCCTCAGGTTCAAGAACAGCCTGGGTAACTTGGCGAGACCTCATCTCTATAATAAATAAAAAAATTAGCCGGGTGTGGTTGTGCATGCCTGTAGTTCCAGCTACTTGGAAGGCTGAGGCAGAAGGATAGGCTAAGTCCAGGAGATCAATGCTGGGGTGACCTTGAGGATGCCACTGCACTCCAGCCTGGGCATGAGACTTTCTGAGTGAGACTCCGACTCAGAAAAACAAACAAACAAAAATATTCTTTGAGGCAGGGTCTGGTAAGTGGTTGCCCAGAACTGTATATGTGGACCATTAATGTAGATACAGGAACAGAACTCACCCTATATTCCCAGTAATTTGGAAGTTAAATTCATTTGAGTTCTAACCTTGCCTCTGATGTACCTTGAATAAACTGTCTCATTTTCTTCATCTACAGAATGCTGAGGATTATTCCCTAGTCATTTTATTGATCATGATTTTCTTTTATTTAACAGCTGGATGCATTTGCTAATTTTTTTGGAAAAGATGGTTGTAAGACATTGAAAATTTTTTATCAGGAAGGAGATGTCCCTGGTGTTGGTAAGAATGTTTTATGAGGGCAATGTGCTAGCAATTACTTCATGAATATTAAAGTGCAACATATTTTTTTCTCTTATACATGGATACTTATTATTTATAAAGAAGAATTTACCAGAAGCTTACGTGTAAAAAATGTGATATCTTAAGGACAGTACATTTCAGTCCAAATATATGTTTTCTGGCATTACTGTGATGATTTAAGGAGACAACATAGTAATAGAAATTATTGACCTCTACTGGAGAATACACATTTTTCATTAGAATTTAGATGTGTTTTCCCTGAAATGGGTGGAGCCATTTTGTCCAGATGATTAGAAATGCTCATGAAACCACTTCAGAGGCCAGCAGCTACCCACTGTGGTCTTAGCTCAGCTTCTTGTATGCCTGCTGCAGCCATCAGTTGGAATATCCAGCTTTCCTACTGTGCATACGATAATTCACATGCTTCCAGCTTGCTACCTTTGTCTTAATAACTAAGTACATGTGTCATCTTCTTGGTCTTAGACTATCCATCTTCCTAATCCTGTGGATTGACCTTCATCATGTCACCTCCTATTGGTTCCTTCTCACTTTCCTTTTCTGCTGCCTTGTGCTAGGCCCGTTTCTCATGCCTGCCCTAGTATTCTGGATTGAAAACTAGTATCTCTGTAACCAGATTCTCGCCCTGAAATTCATACTGCTTATGTATTCCTGCCAAGTAAATCTTTTATTGTCCTGCTATTTATTGGGTTGGGGACAAAGCCCTCATTTATCCAAGGCCCACTGTAATTTGGAGACAGTACTTGTCTAATCTGATCTCCTATTCTTCCAGCGGTGACTTTGCTGTTCCTTGAAGCCACTCTCTTCATTGTTTTCTGGACATACCAGAAGTAATTTCTATGTCCTTCTTTCCAGTCTCCCGATTCTCTCAGGTTGCCTTTCTCCTTTTCACCCAGCAAACCCTTCTCCTTCTTCAGATCACCTCATGCGTTTTCTTTCTGGGACCATCCCAGAGTGTTTCAACCCGCATCTATTACTATTCTCCAGATTCCTTTCTCATTTAAAGTTTGCATTGTAAATACAGCACTTAATTGTGTTCATCTACTTTCCTCTAATTGTTTAATGCTCAGACATATCAAGTCTTGTTTCTTCAACAAAATATGTAAACTCAATATTAGTTGACTAGGTCTATTTTGCGGATTTTCTGTCTCTCACAGTTCTTATCATGGGGGAATTATTGTGTGGTTCATATTTTTATAACTTGTTAAAAATTAAAACAATAACTGAAAACTGTACTAAAATAAGAAAATAGCTATAATTTGAAGAAAAATGCAAATCATCTACAGCCCCACTCAGCTGGAGAAAGCACTGTTAACTTCTTGGATATCCCTATATAACTACTTTGGTTTATTTACGTATTTTACAAAAATGGGATCCAATTCTACATATTATTGTATAGTGGCTGTTTAAATTTGATAATATTATTTTCTTTAGGTTAATAAATATTTTTCTCCACTTAAAATTTTAACAACTACATTTTATTTCATTAGCCTGATGTAACTATCATTTTCTTTTTTTTTTTGGAGTTGGAGTCTCTCTCCATCGCCCAGGCTGGAGTGCAGTGGCACACTCACGGCCACCCCAGCGTCAACCTGCTGGGCTCATGTGATCCTTCCGCCTCAGCCTTCCAAGTAGCCGGAACTACAGATATGTGCTACCACCCCGGCTAATTTTTGATTTATTGTAGAGATGAGGTCTCGCCAAGTTGCCCAGGCTGGTCTCGAACCTGTGGGCTCAGGCAGTCCACTCACCTCGGCCTCCCAAAGTGTTGGGATTACAGCCTAAGCCACCGAGCCTGGTCTGTAACTATAATTTCCTAAACTGATTTCCTAGTAGAATTTGGGTTGTTTACAGTTTTTTGCTCCTGGAAATAATGCCTCACTGAAAATCACTGATGACAAATCTATGAGGATTAGGAATACATTTTGGAGAGAACTCTCAGAAGGGGAATTGCCAGAACAAAGGGTAGACATGTTTTTAATCATTATTTTTGCTACTTAGAAAAGTAATACATTTATCAGTTTGGTAAAGATTCTGTTATGTGTTTTTCTCATATGCTTGTGTTAACATATAAATGCTTATTATCATTTAAAAATATGATTATATAATACATTGTATTCTTGACTTGGTTTTTGTACTCGACAGTATAGCCTAGACATTTTTCTATGTCATTACATAATAGATTTACCTAATTAAAAATCTGTATAGTATAGTATTCCATTGTACAACTACATTGTGAGTTTTCAGAAATCATTCTTCTGTTGATGGTCACATCTCTCCTCTTTACCAGAAAATTAAAGCTTGTCTTAGCCAGGCTCGGTGGCTCAGCCTGTAATCCCGCGCTTTGGGAGGCTGAGGTGAGTGGATTGCCTGAGCCCGTGGGTTCGAGACCCGCCTGGGCAACTTGGCGAGACCTCATCTCTACAATAAATCAGAAAATTAGCCGGGTGTGGTGGCTCATGCCTGTAGTTCCAGCTACTTGGAAGGCTGAGGCGGAAGGATCGCCGGAGCCCAGCATGTCAAGGCTGCGGTGGCCAGGAGCGGCCACTGCACTCCAGTCTGGGTGACAGAGTGAGACTCCAACTCAAAAAAAAAAAAAAAAAAGCTTATCTTTTGTTTTATCAGGCAGAACTGTGTCACATGGCTACTCTAGTAGCCAGGGAGGCTGGGAAAGTTGTTTTCTTCCTGGGGATATACACATTGCCAAATGGGACAATGTCAGGTTCTCTTAGCAAGGAAAAAGGGGAGGATGTTAAGTGTAGTAAATCCCTGTGCAACCTCTATAAATGGGCATTTGGGCTTTTAAGGAACCATGTATCAGAGTTCTTTGGCTGCAAGCAAAAAAAAGGGATTCTGGCTTATATAAGCAGAGCACAGTTTTTCTAGGGGGGGGGTAGTTCACAAAATTTAGAATTAGTTGAGCAATCAAGTCTTGGGAAGCACAGGGATAAACAGCATTTCTGTGGATTTCAAGGTAGTTTCTTTAGGATTCATCACTAGACTGACATTTTTCAAATTCTTTTTTTTTTTTTTTTTTTTGTGAGTATCCATTTAAGGTTTTCATTCTTGCAGAGTCTATTAGTCTAGTTTTTATATGCCCAGTTCTGTGGGGCCCTGGGACTTTAGTCTGCTAGAATAACAGGGCAGGAGGAAACTCCCAAACCCCCAAAATGGAAGGCAAGATAGATAAAACATTTTTATGGTTTTGTGATAGGAATTTTGTATTTATTTTATCACATTTTAAATTGGTTATTATTGTAAATAAGAAGGCTGTTGAGTTTTGCAAATTAATATTGCAATCAGCCACCTAACATAATTCTCATGTTTTTAATAGTTTTTTAAAAATTAAAGAAAGATTTATAATTGCATATTTAATTTTCATTGAAGGAAGGATTTAATATAAGTTGGGTGCAATGAGTGTATTTAGTACAGGTATTCTTCTTGGAGGGACTCAGTGAAGGCTTCTGGCAATGGTAGCTTTTCAGTTGAGATCTGAAATATGAGTAGGAATTTGGTAGGCAGATTGGAAATGGGATAGGAGAACAGGTTGTGTGAATGCCCTGAAGTCAGCCCAGAAAGAACAAAAGTGAAGAGCTCAGGGAAAGACACACATAAGAGACCTCAATTTAAGAACTGCAATAATTGACATCTTCTTGTAGACAAAAAAAAAAAATGTATTCTATGATCATATTGAAAACTTATTACAATTAAGTAAGACAGCAAACAATAGTGTAAGAGTCACAGTAATTTATCATGTTTGATCAGTTATGTAATCATGTGCTAAGTTCTTGACTTTTGTTTTCAGAATGCGGTCGAACTATTCATGGAGTAATCAAAGGGGCAAAAATGATGAGATTGTATGTAGACAGTGCAGCCCCGGAGAAACTAAAAGGACTATGTTTACTTTTTGTTCGTTGTCGTGATGATATTGCTATAAATGTTAAAAGTGTTCATGAGGTATGTTTAAAAATTTTCCTCAAATATATAGTTAAACATTGAATGTATTTTTATAGTCACACTTTTGCATTACTTTGCTTTCCCTTTTTAAATACAGGACTGTACTGAGTTCCAAGAAAATAATGTATTCATATATTCAAAGAAACTGAGAAATTGACTATAATAGAGCTTAGTTATATGTATATTTCAGACACTGCTTTTAAAATTCATGAAAATTTCATTTTTTCTAGATGGCATGCAAATAATTTATATCCTTCCATTCACTAGGAACACATTTAATTTTGTTTATACAATTACAAATACTAGTTACTTTATTTAACCTCCTGTTCACTTAATATTTTAACTCTTTAATAATTTTAAAAGAAAAAGGGAGAATGAACCTAGAGTCTGGGCATTACTAATCTAGTCCTGGGAAGGCAGGAGAGTGGAATGGGAAAAGCAAGAATTTTAGCCAGATGGACCTGAATTTTCCTCTTACCTTTGCCACCACTGACTAACAGTGTGCCCTCTGGGAAGTTACTCATCCTTTCTAAGACTTAGATCTCTACATTCTTTTTTTTTTTTTTGAGTTGGAGTCTTACTCTGTTGCCCAGACTGGAGTGCAGTGGCCGCTCCCGGCCACCGCAGCCTCGACCTCCTGGGCTCCGGCAATCCTTCCGCCTCAGCCTTCCAAGTACCTGGAACTATAGGCGTGCGCTACCACGCCCGGCTAATTTTTTCATTTATTGTAGAGATGAGGTCTCGCCTACCCAGGCGGGTCTCGAACCCGCGGGTTCAGGCAATCCACTCACCTCAGCCTCCCAAAGGTGCGGGATTACAGGCTGAGCCACCGAGCCCGGCTAGATCTCTACATTCTTAAATTGGGAATTATAATTCCCACTTGGCAGGATTGTAGTGACACTAAATGATAATATAAGTTAATTCTTATTGTGTTGCTTAATATACAGTAGGCTCTCAACAAATATTAGTTCTCTTTATAATTCTTAGACGGTCTTGATACCTTTTACAATGGGAAAAGAAAATGAAATTGACTAATTTTACTCCTTTTCTGTTTATGACAAGAGATTGTTTGAAGGGAAGTTGTTTAGCTTGATTTAGGATTCTAGGTTGGCAGTTATTTCCCCCTGATTCCTCGTAAATTTTTCATTGCATCTCTTGTGGCTAATGAGACCTCTCCTGTTAGTGTAATTCACAGGCAATCTGAGTTTTTTCTTTCTGTTTGCTTTTGCTCTTTGTCTTCAAAGTCTTCTAGCTTCACCATGATCTCGCTATTGTGAATGTTTTCTCAGTCTATCTTCATTTCACTAATTCTTTTTTCAACCTGTCCATGATTTAATCTATTCATTTTTATAAATTTTTCGATTTATCAGTTATTGTACATGCAAATAGTTTAAAGAAAGAAAAGGCTCTATAAGCCTTGTTATGAAAAACTGACTTCTATCCCACTCTCCAGAAGCAGCTATTAAACTTTTTTAGTGGACTCTTTCATTTATCTCTATATGTCTAAGTAATTTGCTCTGATTGCTCCTTTTGTCAGTTTAGATAATACCCATGGAATTTTTTTTATGGAAGATGAGGAGTTAGCTCCTTTTTTTTACCCTTCTGGCCTTCTTCCTTGTTTTTCCATCCTTCCATTCTTCCAACATAGTTATATTCTATTTTGTTTGACTAAGTATTTGTTTATATCCTTATAACTATGTAAATGTAACCATAGCTGAGACGGATACTATACCAGTGGTTCTCAAAGTGGTACCCAAGACCCTTTCAGGGGATCCATAAGGTCAAATTCATTTTTACCATAATACTAAAATGCTGTTTGCTCTTTTCACCGTATTTAACTGATGGTACAGAAGCAATGGTGGGAAAAACTGCTGACACGTTAGCACAAATCAAGACAATGACACCAAACCATAGTAGCAGTCATTGTATTCTTTATTGCCATACACTCACAGTTAAAAAACAAACAACCAATTTTAAGTGACCCCAGACAAGATTTTTAAATCTTAATTTCTTGGCTTGAGATTTCCTAATCACTTAGAATATATTAATTGAGATGTCACATTCATGGATGGCAGACTCTTGATTTCTGGGCTCTTGATTTCTTGTGGCTGATAATTTCTTCCACCAAAATTCTGGCCAAGGGCTTTTCTGGTTCTCATTTCATGGACAGGGCAACTTTCTTATTTATTTATTTGTTTGTTTATTTATTTAGTTGTGTTTTTTGGGGGGACAACCCTCAACTGAGGACTTTCTTTTTTTTTTAATATATCAATATTTTTTATTTTGATAATGAGGACTTTCTTTATGCAGGAGTTTCAGATCCATCTCCCTCACTTTGTATAAACTTCAGGCTATGGCTCCTTCTCCATGCAGAAATTAAAACTCTGAGGAAGGCATCTCTTTGATGAGTAAATATGTGAATGGTGGAAATGGGAGTAGAATATAAGCTTGCTGACTTTAGAATGCTAATATTCAAAACTCCTTAAGTTTTCCTAATAGTTTACAAACTTATTGTCTATGTTTGTTGAATTGTAAAATAGGTTATGATGTTCACTTGCTTAAAGGGGGTTAGCATATGAAATAACATTTAAACACCACTCTTTCAGGAAGTGCTGTTTACTGTTCTGGATGCATCAAAAGGACTTTTAAATGGGATTAGGGACATGTTGTCAAATGTATTTCTACCAGCTATTCTTGCAACAAACAATTGGGGTGCTTTAAACCAGTCAAAACAGGGAGAATCTGAAAAACACATTTTCACTGAAACTATCAACAGATACCTTTCATTTTTAGATGGTAAGTATAAAGTTTAGTGTTTAGTAAATTCCTAAATTGAGCAAATTAGCTGTAAGATATGTTATTAAAAAGAAACACTACAGAAAAAGTTTCTGTCTTAAAAGATGTTAATCAAGTAATTATGAGACCTAGAGGTAAGATATGAAATCATTAAAACTCTTCTTTTCCAGGGATCTTTGTAGAAGTAAGACATGTTTTCTTTATTATTTTCTGTTATAGCAAGAGGAATCTCTTCCTGTAATATTAATGAAAAATTTCACAATATTAAAAATACCTTATTCTGAGCTCTTTAAAATAGATACTTTTATTTTTGAATATTGTTAAAATATACAATTTATCAAGTCGCAATCTAATAATCAATTAGAATTGTATTCTATAAAATATTAGATCTTTAACATTTCAGTATTTACAGCTTGAAAGTGCATGTTGACATTTGATACATTGACATTAAACAACTTTTCTTAAAATTGCTTTTTTAGGTGCTAGAATAAGTATTGAGGGGACAGTGAAGTTAAAGACAATAGACAATATTGATTTTTCCAAACTACACACCTTTGAAGAAGTCACTGCTGCAGCCAGCAGTTCAGAAACTGTTTACCAGCTAGAGGAAGTACTGATGATATGGTACAAACAGATTGAACAGGTGAATTGACTCACATAATTGCATCTTGAGTGGCAGTTCTCGTGTGTATCTTAACCATTGTACTTTGCTCCTGAAAGTAAAGGGAAGAGGAGTCTTTTTTGACTTTCTTCCATATTCTGTTTTGAAACTCAGCCTATTTGTGGCTCTAGAGCAAAATCGTTGTTCTCTGTGGACCACCTAAAATCAATTTAAAGATATATCTCTTTTCAAGGAGGAAGCCATAATAATATGGATTGAAGATGCAATAATAAAGAGTCAGAAATGACTATTATTTATCCCAGTGTGTTTTAAATTGTTTATATTCTCCATAAGAGAGAGAGAAAGAGAGGGAAAGGACAGAGTGAAGGTCCACAGTGCTAGACATGAAATAAATACCTGTTGGTTGATCAAGGAGTTGTCTTTGCTATCAGAGAAGTTCAGCCTTGGCTCTCATATCAGTATCACAGTGGCAAGTCTCAGTTCTCTGGTCAAATTTTCTCTGGTAGGAATGGAACATATGTCAAAATTATGACAGACTCCACTTCATACTATAAATACTGTGGGAAATAAAATCAGATATCATGTAATTGCCCTGAACTGAAGAGGACTCTAGGAACAACCTCACAGATCTGTAGTTCATAAGAACAGGACCATGGAACTAGAGAAGAAAATATTGTTACATGAGGATCAAGGGGAGAAAAATCTTGATCAAGCAGGAGGTAGAGGAAAACATTTTACCTCTGTTAGAACTATGCCAGGAGGAGGGAGATGCAATTGAAGTAGTGAAAACTGGAGTACTTTGGAAACTCCCATCAGGTTCTAGAGTGCTGCCACAGAATCTGCTTCCAGTTGTCACTAGGTAATTGATGTGGTTGCTCATAAGATAATTCCTGTAGCCCTCTATGCTACTGGGGCGGAGAGTTGTAAGTCATTGATAGAATCAAACTCTGTCCTTCACAATGGCCTAGGAGACCCTCTCCAATTATATCGATCAATATAGATCTTTTATAAATATAAGCAAGCAAAAGAAATTAACGTGACGTAAGTAGAGTTAGCAACCCAAAATAAGGAAACCAAATTTGGCAATTTCAGCAAATAGTCTCTAGTTAAGCAGAATCAATGTAGGAAATAGGAGAAATCTTTAAAAAAATTATATTATATTAAAATATACTGAACTGGGCATCGTGGCATATGCCTGTAGTCCCAGCTGCTTGAGAGGCTGAATTGGGGAATCTTTTGAGCCCAGGAATTCAAGGTTACAGTGAGCTATGATTGCACCGCTGCTCTCCAGCCTGAGTGACAGAGTGGGACCCTGTTTTTTTTTTAAAAAAACCCTAACCAAACATATATTTGACCTTAGCCTTTTGTCATACACAAAAGTTAATACAAGATGGATCATAGATACAAATATGAAAACTAAAACCAAGAAACTTCTTAATGAAAACATAGGAGAATATTTTTCACAATCTCAGTGTAGGCAGAGTCCTTAGATGTGATGCAAAAGGTATTATAAAAGAAAATATTGACAAATTAGAGATCAGAAAATTAAAAGCACCTGCTTATTAAAAGGTACCACTATCTTATATATAAAAGGAAGATACCACTGAGAAAACGAAAAGGCATCACTCATAAACAAACCTGGAACATTTACCCTAATACTATAAGAAAGGAATTGGCAGTAGCGGGACAGTGCCAGGAGAGGTGAGGGGGATATAACATCAGTAAGTGTACCTGATCTCAAACCAGGCGAAGTGGGAAACAAAGGGAGGCCCAAACTTTGCCTGTATATGACCACTTGTATACCTAGTCCTGAATTGTACCCCACATTTTCAAAATAAAAAATAAATATTTTTTAAAAATGAAAAGACAAAGCATGAATTAGGAGGAATTATTTGCAGGACAGTTTTTTATCTGACAAAAAACTTGTATCTGGATTATATGAAGACTTATAATAAGTAAACAATAAAAAGACATGCTGCTCAATTTTTTAAAAATGGGCCAAAAATTTGGATAGGCATTATCTTTGGATTTACACTTCCAAAGAAGCGTGTGAAACCTGTAAATTATGCCCAGGCCAGTATTCAACATCATTAGTGATCAGGATAATATAAAATAAAACCACAGTGACCCCATCTTTAGACAGTGAAAACACTAAGATTGAATTGACTCTCAAACAAACAAACAAACAAAACCCAACCACTAAAATGGCTAAAATTAAAAAAAAACTTGGCTGGGCATGGTGGCTCAGTGGGAGGCCAAGGCAAGAGGATTGCCTGAACTTGGGCTACTTGGTGAGACCTTGTCTCTACAACAAATCACAAAAAAACTAGCCGAGTGTGGTGGTGTGCATCTGTAGTTCCAGCTACTTGGAAGGCTGAGGCAGAAGATTGCCTAAGCCTAGCAGACAGGCTGTGGTGGCTGTGAGCGTGCCACTGCACTCCAGCATGGGTGACTGAGACTCCAACTCCAACTCCAAAAAAAAAAAAGACTTGCATTCTCAAGTGTTAGTAAGATTGTGAAGAACTGAAGCTCTCATACATTGCTGGTGGGAATATAACTTGGTAGAACTTTTTTAGAAAGCTGTTCTTATGAAATTAAGTATATAGCTAGCTACCCTGTGGCTTAGCAGTTCCACTCCTACATATACATCCAAGAAAAATGAAAATACATGTCCACTAAAAAGACTTATACAGGAGTGTTTATGATGGTCTTAATCATAATAACTAAACACTGGAAACAATCCAAGTGGAAAATAAATAAACAATTTGTGGTATACTTATGCAATGGAATATAAACTATGATAAAAAAATTACTGTTGATACATATGATACCATGGGTGGAACCTCAAAAGCATGTTGAGTAAAAGAAGCTAGTTTTAAAAATGTAACATGAAAAGCAAAATAAAAAATATAAATGAAAGAGCACAATGTGTGACTATATTAATATCTTTGTAAGCAAGATCCCAAAACCAGAAACCACAAAGGAAAAAAATTGGCAGATTAGGCTACATAAAAAAATGATTATTAATTTCTGTATGACAAAAAACACCATAAACAAAGTTAAAAAATAAATGATCATCTGGGAAGAAATATCAGTATATATGACAAAGGGTTAGTATCTGTATTATATAAAGAACTGCTATAAAACAATAAGAAATGAGTGATTCAGAGAAAAATAGGTCAAGGATATGAAAAGTGTCATTCAAGGATAGTAGATATAGTTATTTGACCTGGAAAAAAAAAAAAGATTTAGGAGTGACATGATATTCTCAAATATTTGATGAGATTTCATGAGAAATTAAACATGTACTGTATGGTCTACAAAGGCAGAAGTAAAAGCAGACAGAGGAGAAACATTTTATCTTGAAATCAGACTAACTTTCTCACGGTGTTCCCCTGCTGAAAATGGAAAGTGCTCCATCTCTAGACATACCCAGTTTGAGTCTGGATTGCCATCTACGCATCATGTTGTAACAGGAATTAACACATCAAAAGCGTCATTAGACTTAGTTAACTTTTACGGTCCATTCCTTGGTTCAAATTGTATAGACTTTCAGGCATTTAGGAAAAGTTTAAATTATTTGTAGGATCCTCTATTTAAGGAGATGGAGGAACTTGTAAAAAGAGTAAGAAAGAGTTTCATAAACCATTAAAATTAAAAGGATTTCATGGATTTAAGATAGAACCCCCAGGGGTTTAAAAATTATATATTTAACCCCAATTGTTTTCCTAAAAATTTCATCAAAATTTAATTTATGGGGAAACTGCCAAGGGAGGGAGGGGGCACATCTCATCAATAAGTGTACCTACATAATGAATATTTGTATATCTAACCCTGAATTGTATTCCACATCTTTAAAAAAAAGTTTAAAAGTTAAAAAAATTTGACTTATGAAAAGTTATAAACATATGCAACAAGTACAGAAGATAATACAACACTCACCAATGTAACTACCTCTGAGATTAAACAGAGGCTAACCATTTTCTATCTTTGCTTTAGAGCTCTTTTATTTTGACAAAAGCTTCCAATGCTTTTCTCTCCTTCCCTCTATGTTACTACTATCCTGATGTTATTGTTTTGCATTCCCTTGAATGTTTTTTACTTTTATTGCTTTTGATATCTATAACTTATATATCACATACACATAATATGTGTATCTTTCTATGTCTGTGTTAGTCCATTAGGACTATAACACATAAACAACAGAAATTTATTTCTTACAGTTTTAAAGTCTGGGAAGTCCAAGATTAAGGTTCAGGTAGATTCAATGTCTGCCTGGTTCAACGTCTACTTCCTAATTTATAGATGACAGTCTTCTTTCTAAACCCTCACATGATAGAAGGAGCCTGGCAACTTCTTGGGATTCCTTCCTTCCTTCCTTCCTTCCTTCCTTCCTTCCTTCCTTCCTTCCTTCCTTCTTTCCCTCCCTCCTTCCCTCCCTCCCTTCTTCCTTCCTTTCCTTCGTGTGTGTGCGCGCACGCGTGTGTGTATATTTGTATTTTGAGATAGGTTCTCTCACTGTTGTCTAGGCTGTAGTACAGTGGCATGATCTTAACTCACTGGAACCTTGAATCTTGGGCTCAAGATATACTCATGCCTCAGCCTCCCAAAGTGTTGGGTCCACAAGTGTGAACCATGGAGCTGGCCTGGGGTCTCTTTTATAAGGACATGGACTAGGACTCCACCCTGGTGACTTAATTATCTCCCAAAGGCTCCATGTCCAGATACCATCACATTGGGGATTGCATTTCACCATATGAATTTTAGAGGGACATTCAGTCCATAGAAATATCATATTATACTTTTACAGATTTTTTTTCTCATTTAGCATTCTCTTTCATTCATTTCCATGTTGTTACAAGTAAAACTAATTCATTTACCTAACTGCTGTCTGGTATTCTTCTATGAAGAAATCATAGTTTTATTATATAGACTTTCAGACATTCAGGAGACATTTAAATTATGTCTGATATTAGAGTTTATTCATTAATTTCCTCAGAAAGACAGTGAGTTGTTTCTATTTTTTTGCTATTATAAACAACAATAATATATATTCAAAAACAACCCCTGTTCAGGTCTACTTTTCTCCAGAGTTTCTCAGTGGAATTGCTGGGAGCAACAGGTTATGGATAATTTATTGGTTATTATCAAGCCCTCCAAATAGTGCTTATATTAATTTACATTTTTAATAGGAGCACATGACAGTTCCCATTTCTTTAAATCTTTGGTTATACTTGGGATTACTAGATTTTTAAGTATTGCCAGTATGTTGAGTGTGAAATGATATCTTGATTTACTTTGTATTACCCTAAGGACTATTTTTTAAAAAACATCTTTTTTATTTTAAAATTGTGGGGTATAGTTAAGGGTTAGGTATACAAATATGCATTGTTCAGGCACACTTGTTGATAAGGTGTGTCTCCCCGTCCCAAGACAGATATAGACTACCATTAATCCCACCTCCCTTCCCCTCCCTACCTCCCCATAGTTTCCCGCCATTGTCAATCCTTTTCTTATAATATTATGATAGATGTTCAAGTTCTACTATATGAGTGAGAACATGTGATACTCATATCTTTGTTTCTGTGAGAGATCACTCAGTATTATACTCTAGTTCCATCCAGGTTGCTGCAAAA
>NW_007251050.1:31043-33137 GCF_000164805.1 Carlito syrichta
GTTATTGATAACTGCCATTCTGACTGGAGTTAGGTGGTATCTCAGTGTGGTTTAGATTTGCATCTCCCTGATGATTAGTGAGGTTGAACATTTCTTCATGTGTCTGTTGGCTGCTTGGATGTCTTCTTTTGAGAAGTGTCTGTTCATATCTTTTGCCTACTTTGTAATGGGGTTGTTTGTTTTTTTCTTTTCAGCACTTTTGCGTTCCTTGTAGATCCAAGATGTTAGGCCTTTGTCAGACATGGAGTTGGCAAATACTTTTCCCCAGTCTGTGGGCTGTCTCCTTGCTCTTTTGATGGTTTCTTTGGCTTTGCAGAAGCTTGTCAGTTTAATGAGGTCCCACTTGTCTGTCTTATCTCTTATGGCCCGTGCGTTTCGGGTTTTGTTCAGGAATTGAATGCCAGTTCCAATTTCCATAAGGGTGTGTCCTGCATTTTCTAAGGTTTTTGGGGTTTGAGGTTTCACATTTAGGTCTCTGATCCATTTGGAGTTAATTTTCGTGTATGGGGATAAACAGGGGTCTGGTTTGAATCTTCTGCATGTGGTCAGCCAGTTTTCCTTAGCACCATTTGCTGAACAGGTTCTCCTCTCCCTAGTGGTAAGTGGTGGAGGCTTTGTCGAAGATGAGTTGGTTGAGAAATTGAGGTTTTGCTTCTGGAATCTCAATTCTATTCCATTGATCTATATACCTGTTCCTATAACAATACCAAGCTGTTTTGATGATTGTAGTTTGAAGTCTGGTAATGTGATACCTCCTGCTTTGTTTTTTTTTGCTGAGGATTGTTCTGGCTATTCTTGGTCATTTGTGTTTCCATATGAATTCCTGTGCTGTTTTTTCTAGGTCTGAGAAGAATGTTGCTGGTAATTTGATGGGTATTGCATTAAATCTGTAGATTGCCTTAGGTAAGATGGACATCTTCACAATGTTGATCCTTCCAATCCATGAGCATGGGATATTTTTTCACTTGTTTGTGTCATCTTTGATTTCTTTGAGCAGTGTTTTGTAGTTTTCATTGTAAAGGTCTTTCATGTTTCTGGTTAGGAAGATGCCAAGGTATTTTATTTTTTTTTGTGGCTATTGTGAATGGAATTGTGCTTTTTATTTGGGTTTCTGTTTGTTTATTATTGTTGTAGAGAAATGCAATTGTCTTTTGCACATTTATTTTATACCCTGAGACTTTGCCAAAGTCCTTTATCAGGGCAAGGAGATTTTTGACAGATTCTCTTGGGTTTTCAAGGTACACAATCATGTCATCTGCAAAGAGAGATAACTTGACTTCCTCTTTTCCTATTTGGATACCCCTGATTGCCTTCTCTTTCTCTGATTGCTCTAGCCAGGACTTCCAATACTATATTGAACAGGAGGGGTGAGAGTGGGCATCCTTGTCTTGTTCCAGTTTTCAAGGGAAATGGTTCCAATATTTGTCTGTTTAGGAGTATGCTGGCTGTGGGTTTCTCGTAGATGGCTTTTATTATTTTGAGGTATGTTCCATGTATGCCTAGATGTTTGAGAGTTTTTATCAAGAAGGGGTGCTGGATTTTATCAAAAGCTTTTTCTGTGTCTAATAATATGAGCATGTGGTTTTTGTTTTGACATCTGTTGATGTATTTAATTACATTTATTGTTTTACGAATGTTGAACCAGCCTTGCGTCCCAGGGATGAAGCCTACTTAGTCATGATGGATGATTTTTGAGATGTGTTGTTGAATCTGGTTTGCTAGGATCTTGTTGAGAATTTTAGCATCTATGTTCATCAAAGATATCAGCCTGTAGTTCTCTTTCTTTGTTGGGTCTTTACCTGGCTTGGATATCAATGTGATATTAGCTTCATAAAATGATTTGGGGAGAGTTCTATCTTTCTCAATCACCTGGAATACTTTCAGTAGGATTGGATCAGTTCCTCCTTAAATGTCTTGTAGAATTCTGCTGGAAAGCCATCTGGACCAGGGTTTTTTTTTTTGTAGGTAGTTTTCTTATTACATGGTCAATTTCCTTGATTGTTATTGATCTATTTAGGGTCTTGATTTCTTCTTGTTTCAACCTAGGCAGGTTGTGTGATGTCAGAAAGTCCTCCATTTCCTTAAGGTTTTTCA
>NW_007251050.1:33204-66765 GCF_000164805.1 Carlito syrichta
TCAAAGAACCAGCTTTTTGTTTCATTGATTTTTTTTGTATTATCTTTTTGTCTTCTATGTCCAGGATTTGGGCTTTTATTTTTGGTGATCTGGATTCTTCTGCTGAAGTTAGGGTTTTGGTGGTCTTGCTCTTCCAGCTTCCTTACGTGCCTCGTTAGGCGGTTAGTTTGTGATCCTTCCATTTTCTTCATGTGCATTTGGAAAGATATGAATTCCCCTCTTACTACAGCTTTCCTGGCATCCCAGAGATTTTGGTAAGATGTTTCTTCATTTTCATTTGTTTCCAGGTATCTTTTAATCTCTGTTTTGATTTCATCATTGATCCAGGAGTTGTTTAGCATCATGCTGTTTAGTGTCCATGTCTTTGTGGGTTTTGGGGGAACCTTGTTGGTGTTGATGTTTATTTTTATACCACTGTGGTCTGAGAAGATGCATGGCAAAATTTCAGTCTTTTTAAGTTTGCTTATGCTTGATTTATGGCCAAGTATGTGGTTGATCTTAGAGTACGTTCCATGCGGTGATGAGTAGAATGTATATTCTGTGGTCATTGGATGGAGTGTTCTATAGGTATCAATTAAGTCCATTTGGTCAAGAGTCACATTGAGGCTCCAGATCTCCTTGCTGATTTTCTGTCCTGATGATCTGTCTAGGATTGTGAGTAGGGTATTGAAGTCTCCAGCTATGAAAGAGTTAGAGTCAATATCTTTTTTGAGTTTACCTAGAAGCTGCTTTATGAAAGTTGGCACTCCTATATTGGGTGCATATATGTTTAAGATGGATATTTCTTGTTGATAGATTGAACCTTTTATCATTATGTAGTGGTCTTCTGTATCTTTTAAAATTTTTGACAGTTTAAAGGGTATTTTGTCTGAAATTAAGATTGCGACTCCTTCTTTCTTTTGTGTTCTGTTTGCCTGAAAATTTGTACCCTGAGGACTATTAAGGTTGAACATATTTATGGATTTTTAGATTTATCTTTGCTGAATTGCCTGTTCATATCCTTTACCCAGTTTTCATTTGGATTGCTTGATGTTATCTTATGGAATTGTTGGAGTTTAAATAATCTTTTCCATATATTAATCCTTTGTTGGTCCTCATTGTGTCATTTCATTTCTTTTCTTTCTTTTTTTTTTGAGTTGGAGTCTCACTCTGTTGCCCAGGCTGGAGTGCAGTGGCATACTCATGGCCACCCCAGTGTCGACCTGCTGGGCTCAGGTTATCCTTTCACCTCAACCTTCCAAGTAACCAGAACTACAGGGGCATGCTACTTTGCCCGGCTAATTTTTTTTTTGATTTATTGTAGAGATGAGGTCTCACCAAGTTGCCCAGGCGTTCTTGAATCTGTGGGCTCAGGAAATTCCCTCACCTCAGCCTCCCAAAGTGCTGGGATTACAGGCTTGAGCCACTGCACCCGGCCCTGTCATTTCTTTTCATTTGGTATGGTGTCTTTAGTCATGTGGATGTCTGAAATTTTAATGTCGTTAAATATATTAATTACAAACTTTATTCCAATCTTGACTTAGCTACTTCCTGTGACTGCAAGCTTTGTACTTTTTGTATTTTATTTAGGAAACCCTTTCCTACTGCAATGTTATGAAGGCATTCTCTTAAATTATGTCTTTTAAATAGCAAAATATGACATAAAAACGAATACAATAAAAGAAACACATTGTTGTAAAATGAATCTGTGTAACTGTTGCACAAATAGAACATTACCAGCACTGTACGATGCTTCTGCATTCTCCTTTCCCATTTTAAATTCCTTTTCTTCCTCCCAGTGCTGTCATCTTGTGAATTATGATATTCAGTTCCATACTTTTCTTTGTAGTTTTATCCTCATCTTCTACATTTTCTTTTAGAAGTTTTAACATTTTATTTTGAATATTTGGGTTTTTGTTTTGTTTTGTTTTTTTACCAAGTGGAGGGTCTGGTTTATTTAAACTAGCTGTCAGAAGCCCCACTACAGAGCAGGAACCAAACAGCAAAGAGCTGTGGGGCCAAACAGGGCAGGGATATCCAGGTTTCAGAAGATGAAAGGAAGTCAGTTGAGCTGCCAGAGCAGCATTAGGGCCAGGCTGAACAGAAGAGGCCAAGTCTCAGGAAGCCCGGTCCCACTCATGGCTGTAGTGTAGATTAGAACCTTGCCACCTCCTCATTGGGGTTGCCTTGGGTAGGGTCAAACCACATCTGGATGCAGCGGTCACTCCCTCAGCTGTAGTTGCTGTCTTTGTAGGAGTGGCTCCAGATTTCATTGCACAGGGCCCTAGGTGTGGGAAAGTAGAAATGGAAAGGGTGGCAGGCAGCTCCCACTGGGCACTTGTTATTTCCTGAGGTCCAGTTCCAGCCCTTGTGCCAGTTGCTCTTGCAGGTGTAGGAGATGCAACAGTCCTACCGCCAGCGCTGACAGTCCTCCTTGCACAGGGGCATGTTTAGGATCCGCTCTTTGCGCCAGCTTTGGTCCACCTGCTGGATCCAGGGTCCCAAGTTGGGGGAGCACTTGTAGAGGCCGGTGTCCTGGGTAAAGTGCCATTTGCAGGCAGGTGCCATCTCTCCACAGTGGTCCCAGTTGAATCTGTATAGGTAGGAAATGTCCTTGTGGGTTTCCAGGCTGGTGTTGGTGGAGCAGCAGGCATTCTTCCTCCAGGGACTGGCACTGCTCATGCAGCTTGTCCTCCGGGTTTGGTTTTTCCTTGTGGTACTTGGTGTCCATGCAGATGTTGAGAAGTTCAGTCCAGATCCGCAGAGTCCTGGATCGGGTTCCCCCCACAGCGGCCACCCACACTAGAAGGAGCAGCAACTGTGTTGCCATCTGCTGTGCCATGTCTGTCACTGAAGGCCTGTCACTTATATACCAGGGGGATTTCAGGATGAAGATCCAAACATTTAGGTTTTAATCCACCTGGAATGTGTATGTGTGTGTGTACAATGTGAGGTAGGAATCTAATTTTGTCTTTTCCACAACTGTAGTTAGCCTACTATTCTCTGTTGTTTGTTTATTTTTATTTTTTTGAGTCAGAGTCTCACTCTCACTCAGACTGCAGTGCAAGGACTTGATCATGACTCACTGAAGCCTTGACTTCCTGGGCTCAGGCAATCCGTCTTCCCTCAGCCTCCCAAGTGGCTGAGATGACAAGCATATGCCACCACACCTGGCTAATTTTTTTTTTTTTCTGTAGAGACGAGGTGATGAAGTCTTGTTATGTTGCCTAGACTGGTCTTAAACTCCTGGGCTCAAGCAGCTCTCTCCCCTCAGCCTCCCAAAGTGTTGGGATTGTAGACATGAGCCCCCACATCCAGCCTCTGTTGTTTACTTAATAGTTCACTTTTTTCTAGAAAAATTGTAATATTACCTTTGTTATATATCAAGTTTCCAGATCCCTTTGTCCCACTGGTCTACTTATTTGTACTCTTTTTTATAATCATACTGCACTGCCTTAATTTTTGTAGCTTTTTACCAAATCAACATTTGGTATGCCAAGTCTCTTCTCAAGTGTTTTTCTTCAAAATTGCTTTATTTCTGGCTAATTGTTTTTTAAAATTAATTTTAAGAGTCATTTTTCATGAAAAACCTTGTTGAGATTTTTTGTTAGAATTTGATTGAATGTATGTGTTAATTTTGAGAAAATTGCCATCTTTATATTATTGAGATTTTTTTTCATTTATGACATAGTATTGTCTCCCCATTTATTTAGGTCTTCTTTTTTGTGCTTGAAATAAGTTTTACAATTTTCTCCAAGAAGAGCTTACACATCTTTTGTTGCATTAATTTATAGTTACCATTGTTTTTATTTGCTATTGTAAGTGGTATCTTTTTGGAAATTACATTTTCAGATTATTAGATGACTTGTAAAGAAGTGATAATGATTTTTATGTAGACATCCAGAAATCTTACTGAGTTGTTTATTAATTATAAAAGTTTGTCTTTAGATATTCTTGGATTTTAAAAATGTGGCCAGTCGGGCATGGTGGCTCATGGCTGTAATCTCAGCACTTTGGGAGGCAAGGCAGGAGGATCTTGAGCCCAGGAGTTAGAGCAGCCTGGGCAACATAGCAAGACTGCGCATCTAAAAAAAAAGAATAATAACCACAAAAACTAGCCAGGCGTGGCAGTGCACACCACTTTTTCATTTATGAGCATAGTCTAGCTCTCCACTTATTTAGGTCTTCTTTTTTATACTTGAAATAACTTTTAAAATTTTCTCCAGAAAAAGCTTACACATCTTTTGTTGCACCACCAGCTACCCAGGAGGCTGGGATGGGAGAATTGCCTGAGCTCAGGAGGTTGAGGCTATGGTGAGCCATGATTGTGCCACTGCACTCTACCCTAGGTAACAGAGTGAGACCCCAACTCAAAAAAATCCCCATAAAACAAAAACCAATAAGCATATCATTTGTAATTATGCCATTTTTGCATTTTCATTTCTAATCTTTATACCTTATTCACTTCACTTATCCTGTTCTGGGACCTCCATTACCAGGTGGAATCGAAGTGGGTGGTGATAGTGGCAAACTTGTGATGTCCTTGGTTTTAAAGTGCTGTTTTCTAAAATTTCAATTTTATATATGATGTTTGTTAGAGAGTTTTGGTAGATACTGTTAATCATGTTAAAGAAGTTATTTTCTGTTCTTAGTTTGCTAAGAGTTTTTAAGCATTATTCAGTGTTGAATATTATTTATATTTTTATCTCCTTTTAAAAAGACACAGTGAAATTTTAACCAAGAAGAGTAGCAATTGTGTATTATATATATGTATACACACACACACACACATATATATTTATATTTTTAATTGCAGGTGCTTATTGAGAGTGAGCAGATGAGAAAAGAAGCAGATGATTCAGGTCCACTCACAGAATTGGAACACTGGAAACGCATGTCAGCCAAGTTCAGCTACATCATTGAGCAGATTAAAGGGCCAAGTTGTAAGGCTGTCATAAATGTGCTAAATGTTGCACACTCCAAACTGCTAAAGGTAAAACACCTTTTATTTTTCAAGTTTGCTAGAAAATTACCCTTGTTCAACTGCTTCTTAGCATAGTATACCGACTGGAATCATGTATTTAGAAGTGTTTAGTTCTGAGTAAGGCTTTCTCATATACCACAGTTATTTCCAGAAGAGGAAATTAAGATTGATTTCTCAATATTTCACACACCAATTTTGACAGTACTGCTATGGGGTGATTGGCAGAAAAGTGAACATTTTTAATTTTTAAATTGTTTTTGAAATTGTAAATCAGTGCTGGAATCAATACAGACTCACTGAGGTAGAGAACTACATAGAGAGTGGAAAGCAAAAATGTCCTGTGATCATATATCTCATCCTCATAATTCTACCTCCTTTCTAGAGGTCATCTTTATTTGCAGTTTGGCTTCTTTCCTGATCTTCTTCTTTTTCTTTATATGTATTTTTGTATATGAAAAAAGGCACTAATACTTCTTTTTGGTAAGAGATTTAAACAGTACATGTAAAACATGTCTTTCTTTCTTTTTTTTTTTTTGAGTTGGAGTCTTACTCTGTCGCCTAGACTGGAGTGCAGTGGCCGCTTCCAGCTACTGCAGCCTCAACCTGCTGGGCTCCGGCAATCCTTCTGCCTCAGCCTTCCAAGTAGCTGGAACTACAGGCACGCACTACCATGCTCAGCTAATTTTTTTTATTTATTGTAGAGATGAGGTCTCACCAAGTTGCCCAGGCGGGTCTCGAACCCGTGGGCGTAGGCAATCCAGTCACCTCAGCGCGGAATTACAGGCTGAGCCACCGAACCCAGCTAAACATGTCTTTCTTAATCACACGCCTTGTCCCTTGTCCCTGCCCCACAACCCAACCAACTCTTGTCCCTGAATGGTAAGCACAGAGAGACAGCCACAGTTTTCTAATTTGTTTTTTCCCCCAAACATCTTTTTGTGGGACACACACACACATGTTTTGTGTTTCTAATTTTTATTTATTTATTTATTTTTAAAAATTTCTTTTAATTTTTAAAAATGATTTGTCTGTTAGCTTTTCTAATTTTTAAAATATTTTTCCTTTGTGCATGAATGTGTATGTGAGGGTTTTTAATTTTTAAATTAAATAAACAGTGCCATACCATCATATTTTTTAACTTCCCCTCCTCCATAGTATATCTTGCAGAGTTATGCATGTTAGATCAAGCTGTATGGTTTTCCAAAATATTAATGTAGTAAGGTTGTATCCGATCATTTTCCTCTTTGTGGATAATTTTTCCTCTTCAGCCTGGGCAACAAAGCAAGATCCCTTTTCAAATAATAATAATAATGACTTGACTCATTCTTGAAGACCCAGAATAATATAATGTCACAAATAACTAACCTGGAAAAGATACTCCCAGAAGAAGCAGGCTTATTTCAAGTTTACAGACAGGTGGGAATGACAGACAGAATGACTCTTCAGTTTTAGTACCAAAGTGTTTATAATAACTTTTGTCTTAAACATTATAAAGAAAATATGTACTAATCTCACTCAAATACCTTTTATTTTGGTGGATTTGTGATTAGGGAAGACAGCTTCAATTTCTTGAATAAACTTTTACACACTGGTGGTATATTTGGATGTTTCATAGAATTCTCATACATCTTTTTCTTAGAACTGGCGTGACTTGGATGCAAGAATCACTGATATAGCAAATGAATCAAAAGATAATGTCAGATATTTATATACTCTGGAAAAAGTATGTCAGCCTCTCTATAACTATGACCTAGTAAGTATGCTTTTAAAGTGAAGTTTTAAAAATTGACTTGTAAAATTAATGTATTTAAAATAACTTTACTTTGTGTATATTGAGAAAAACATGCAGTGCCAAAATTATTTAAAAGATATATTTTTTCATTATCTGTTTTAATGAGTTATAAACGATATTTAAAATTTAACTCACATTTCAATATATAGTGCTATCATAAGTATGACTTTTTTGTAAATTAAACTAGATAAATATATTACTTATTCATTACTGCATAACAAATTACATTTTAACCGAGTGGTTTAAAACAATGAGTATTTATCATGTCTGAGTTTCTGTGGGTTAACAATTCAGGCAAGGTGTAGCTAAGTGACTTCGCTTCAGTGTCTCTTATGAGGTTGCTGGCAGGCTGTTAACTGGAGCTGTGGTCTCATCGGAGGGCAGGGAGGCTGACTGAGGAGGGTCTATTTCTAAGTTCACTCATGTCATTGTTGGAAGGCCTCAGTCTCTAGCCACGTGGGCTTCTCTACATGGCAACTTTATTTCCCCAGGGGGATGATCCAAAAGTGAACAAGAGAGAGCACCCAAGTTGGAAGCCACCATCTTTTGTAATCTAATCTTAGAAGGAACAGGCCATCATTTCTGTTGTATTTTGCTGGTTAGAAGCAAATTAGTGAGTCTGGTCTACTCTCAAGGGGAAGGGACTATACAAGGGTGTGAATACCATGCAGGTGAGTATCACCGGGGCCATCTTTGAGACTGCCTACCATGGTAGATATTTTCCAGTTTACAGACTAGGAAACCAAAACTCATCATGGCGGAGTGAATTTACAAGCATCACTCTGCTAATAAGTGATGCAGGATAGAATTTTTGGCCTACTTTCTCATAATATTGCCATAGAGTTCTGTTAAGGAATATATTAGCACTACCACTTGCTTTTATTTTCCTCAAGTTTCTATTAATTTTGAATTTATGCATTATCTGGCATTTCATAATATCTCATATGAAATACAAAAACTAAAGAACTCTATCCTGTTTTTAGAGAGAAAGGGGAAGTCAAGGAAACTAGTATTTGTTGAGAACTTAGAGCAATATTTCTTTGTCTTGCTTGGGTGTTGCCTCTTTTGTGAATTCCTTTTAGGCAGGAGGGCTGTCCAGACAGTTGTATTTTTAAAGATGTTCATGGGCTTGGGATCTCCTGACCTTTTGTTCTAGGCATTTGTGCCTCCTGCTTTACGTATGTTTTCCTTATATGTGCACAACCCTAATTTTAAAGATTCCTAAACCGAGTTTGAGTATTTCTACAGTTGTCTGTGACAAGACAAATTAGAACCTAGCTCTTTCTAGCATTATGAATTGTATTATTTTTCCCCTTCTCTATGTTGCTTCTTTAAGGTATTCTCTAAGTTAAAATACTTTCAAAATAATTTATGTTATTATCTGATATCTACGTTCAGTATTCTGCATTATAATTTTTGAAGAAGTAGTCAAATCATCCACATAGGTTGACCAATCTTCTTGGGTAATTGCTGATTTAATCCTGGCTTTAGGGAGAGAGAAAGAGTTTTATGACCTATTATCATTTAAATTTGGAGGAGAGGGAGGCATAGGGGCATTTCATACCCATCCCAATAGGGTATCAGTGGTCAAAAAGTTTAAAATAGGAGGAGAGAGAAAATGTGGGTTGAGAGTCCTGAGCAGACTCAGTTATTACTGGCACGAGGAATACATCATCCCTCAGGGAGCATCTCTCAGGGAGGAGATGAGAAGACTTTTTGGAAGTTTTTTAATTGATTCCCTAGGGTGATGGTAGATTGTATTTAAAACTTACATTATTAGTGTTGTTATTGTTGCTTGCAAAGGATTATGACTTTCTTAAAATTTACTCTCTACTTATTTTTACCCCTAGTGTCAACAACTGGACTTCTGTTGGGAAACTTTATAACATTTTTTCATATAAGAATATTTATATCACCTGTGGCCAAGCACGGTGGCTCACAACTGTAATCACAGCTCTTTGGGAGCCCTAGGTGGGTGGATTGCTTGAGGTCAGGAATTTGAGGTCAGCTTAGGCAACACAGCAAGACATCATCTCTACAAAATTTTTTTTTTAAAATTAATGGGGTGTGGTGGCATATTCCTGTAGTCCCAGCTACTTGGGAGGCTGAAGCAGAAGGATCACCTAAGCGATGAACCTTGATCTATCGTGCCACCGTGCTACCGTCTGGGTGACAGTGTGAGACCCTGACTCAACAATAACAACAAATAGCAACAACAAACAACAGCAACAACAATAAAACAACATCTAAACTTCTTAGGTATTTCTGTGTACATAACTATGAGGCAAGAAAATCAAACTGTGGAGTGTTAGAGAAATAGTGCTTTTGCTTAGCTCAGTAGCCCAATTATTTTATACTCCAGCTGCACAACATGAGCAGTTAAAATTTATGTCCAAGAAAAATTAAAATTATCACATGTCACAAACCTTTGGGGTTGCTCACAAGCGTTGAAGATGCAAATTTGAAATACACACATATCTAAAACCTACTCAAGGACTACCTGCCAGTAACTCTTTATGTGAGAAATAATAGATGAAGCAAATATAGGAAAATGTTCACATTTGTCAAATACAGTGATGGGAATAGGTGATCATTATACTATTCTCTATACTTTCCGCCACATTTAAATGTTTCCATTATAAAAAGTAAACTAGAAAGAAAGACAGAATACTCTTTATTGCTATCAAGACTCTAAATTTTAAGGTGTACTGATAGCAACTTCTTGAATCAAAAGACTTGTTTAAATTCATATAATTTAAAAATCATTTGTTCTGGTATTTTTTTCATCCTAGTAATTTTAAAAAATGTAATTCAATTGCTGTAGCCATAGACGTGCCTTATTATTATTTTGTTGTTGTTGAGCTTTTTACATTCTCTAATATAGGAAAGTTTCAAGTATTACCTTTTGAAATGCCAGTACTAATAGTACTGAGTCATATAATTGCTTCCTACTCATACACCCACTATATCTGTAGTTTTAAAAATTATTTTCCCCCTCAGTTTCTTTATTCCCATTAACAACAACCAGCAATGGCTGTTTAGTTTATAACTGTCATTTGGGTAGGCATAGTGCAGTGAACTCATGCTTCCATTTCTGGCTCATAAATTTTATGTATGTTTCATTTTTATCATCCTGGCACTGTGCTTTAGGCATATCTACTATTATATGCTTCACAAATAAAATGACTGAGCACTGTCTATTGATAGGCAAGAGATGTGCACTTAAGGAGCTACTATTATAAATAATGATGTTTAAAATTTGGATGAAGGGCATATCCTTGAAGGACCCATTTGACACCATCCCTGAACCCTCTTTATGGGAGTGAGAGATACTTTGTAGACGTGACTTAGCAAGGGTGGAAGGGACTCCTCCTAGGCATATTTTTATTAGGATCTTTGTGATCTTCACATATCATATACGTTGTATAATATGAATTCTGACATATAAGGTTAATCATAAAGTAATGATGACAAATTTCCATATGCCACATAAAACTGATTTATTTGTAGTTATACCTCATACCTAGGATATATAATACACTAATTGGTAGTTGTTCTTCTTGGTTATATTCTATTACCATTAAAAAATCTTGCTTATTTTATCTTGTCCTGTCAATTAAAAGGCAAACTCCTTAAATGCGGGGATGTCATTGACTTTATTCTTCCATATTGATTTGTATCATGGTTACAAGCAGGGTCTCAAAATCTCCACTACATAACATAGCTGTGGAGTCTTGGGCAAGGTACTTAATTTCTCTACTTCTCTATTTTCTTATTTGCAAAATGGGAATAATAACAATACTTTATTTTATAGATTCTAAGACAGACTTTTTTTCACGTCTGTCTGACATTTTTCACATCTCTGAACACAGGACACACTTTAGTCTGTCAACTTTTAGGAATCATTATGGATGTGACTTAATATCATCTTACATTATTAGTTCTCTTCTTGAACTGTTTTTGTTGTTTTGTTTTTGGTACCATTCATGTGAATTCAGACTGCAGTTGAGTACCAGCTTCTGGTTCAGATTCTCAAGGGAGTTTGGTTTCCTTACCTCTTCTAGCAGGATGTAAGCTTTGTTTCTTTTTTTCCATGGCTGGTTTTTTTTTTTATGTTTACCTTAACAGAGAGGGTCCATTGGTGATCTTGCTTTATGTGGGAGTTAGACTCCCCATCTTGGGTGTTCTTTTATTTCTCAGTAGCACATAAAATAATGGCGCAATCTTACAATCAGTGACTCTTATATCTGATAAAATCAATCCTACTTCAAATGGTGGTTGTCAGCATAACTTAGGACAATGTGTAAAGCTCTTAGCCTAGTGCTTGGCATATAGTAAGCATTCAATATATGATGGTGATTGTTTTATGTCTTTGTCATACTTGTTCTGCTTTGCTCTGCCTTGTTCTACTTGTTTTACTTGTTTGTGCCTTTCACTCGGCTGTGAGAGCCTCATGAATAGGTTTGGATTTCTCCCAATATCTTCAGAACCTAGTGGCACTTAGTAGGTTTGCTGAAAGGTGAACTAAGTCAAAATGAATGCTAGTCTAATCTCTGTTTTTCACTAGGTTTCTGACTTAAGTAAATCACTTTACCCCTCAAGGTATCTGTTTCTTCATCTTTAAAAAGATCAGGTTGAACTATTAATCTTTAAAGTTGTTTTCACCTCTAAGTTTTTATTTTTAAATGAACTTTTAAGTTCAGATTTACAGAAAAGTCACAATGATAGTATACAATTTTCTTCTCCCAGTTTCTTCTTTAAGACCTTGCATTTCCTTGGTATGCTTGTCAACACTAATGTCCTATTTTCTGTTCTGGGATCTAGTCTAGGATACCACACTGCATTTAGTGATTTTTTAACTTTAAGATGAAAATGCTATACTGTTTTGTGTATGTTTAAAATTTTGAGTATTATAGGACATTGGTTACTAAAACCATAAACATGATAGAATTCACTTGATATGTTTCAATTTTAGGTTTCCATGGCACATGGAATACAAAATTTGATTAATGCCATCAGAATGATTCATAGTGTATCAAGGTATTATAATACCTCAGAGAGAATGACCTCATTGTTTATCAAGGTACGTTTCCAAGGGAAGAAATCACACGCAATCCTGTGAAAAAGTTAACAATTTTTTCCCTCTGAGCCTGGGAAAGAATTTGGGAAGTCTAGCTGCCTCTCAGAGATCTGTTGACTGAAGTCAGTTGGGTATTTAATGGAAGGTGGTAATTGGTACTTTCTCCTCATCAGTGGTAAGTCTCAAGACTTTGAAAAAAAAAATGTACCTGCGGGTTTTCTAATTCATTCATTCTAAATAGTTTTCTCCTCAAGAAATAAAGATTGTGTCCCTACTAGCAGTGCTTCTTTAGTTACTCTCACTAGCACCATAGTTTGTTTAAAATCTTGGGCAACCCCCTCAGGTCCCCTTCCACTGTGGGAGCTTTTCTGTCCTGCTTTCTAAAAAAAAAAAAAAGGCTGGACTCGGTGGCTCAGCCTGTAATCCCAGCACTTTAGGAGGCTGAGGCAAGTGAATTGCCTGAGCCTGCGGGTTCGAGACCAGCCCGGGCAATTTGGCAATACTTCATTTCTACAATAAAATAAAAAATTAGCTGGGCATGGTAGCATGCGCCTGTAGTTCCAGCTTCTTGGGAGGCTGAGGTGGAAGGATTGCCAGAGCCGAGCAAGTCAATGCTGAGGTGGCTGTGAGTGTGCCCCTGCACTCCAGCTGGGGTGATGGAATGAGACTCCAACTCAAAACACAAAAAACAAAAAAAAAAAACTTCCTGTGTAGCACCATATGGTTAATTATTTAACACAATTTGAAAAAACTACCCAAGAAACATATATGAATATAATTTGTTTGTAGATGATTTAAGCAGAACTAACTATATAAAGTCACAGTCACATTTGAACTTTTTTTTTCCCAAAAAGCAAAGTATAGATTTAATCACTCTTTATGTCCTAAACAAAACAAGAATCTCAGGATTCTTGTCCTTCACTTGTCTCCCTCATTCTTGCTATATATGTCTCACGATGAGATTATTTTTAGTTCTGGCGAAGATTCTTTGTTTGACCAAACTTAAGGCTTTTGAATCCTCTGGTAGGCCCATCTGTGTACTTTTTTGTAAAATCTAGTTTTAACAAAGAATCTTGCTAAGTCAATTTAGCAAGAAGCCCCCATTCTTGATATCTGATCACCCTTGATAGCTGACTTTGAGGATACTTCCTATAGTTCAGCATATCAAAGCACCTGTACTTTGGGGTATTGTTTTCTGAGCCCCATCTTTATAGTTGAGACTTGTAATTTGCCTCCCTGTTCTGTTCACTCTAGTTTGTCTCTAGCATGGTAGGAATTGGGATATGACTTACGTTGGGAGAGGAATATGGATAGGTTTTTCTCAGCTGTATACTCCTGGGCTGCAGTAGCTATCTGAGCATAGCTACACCTCTCCAAGACTGTGGTGCAAACACATGGCTTTGTCCTTTTCAGCAAATATCACTCTTGTCTGCTGTAGAAGTTGCTCCAATTTCAGTGTGCAGGGTCGCAACTAAGGGTCACCTCATATCATTTCTGATCTTGAAAATTTCCTATTTCAATTTCACAGAAATCTTTTTCAGAAATGAGTTCTGGTTTTCACTAGTTATTTCCCTCCCCTGTAGATCTGATCCTGGGTGCGTCCCATACTTTAGCAATTTCCCCAGATTCTGTGTCAGCCTGTCATCTTGACTAATTTCTTGGCCATTTCTAAATGGCTATCTTGTTTTTTCTTCACTATTTTGGTGGATGTGAGAGGTGGTTCATTTATATTTAGTCTGCATGTTGAAAGACAGTAAAAAATCATGCATGAAATAGATCAAGATTTAATTAGAAGAGGAATAGACAAGTGGAAAATATAGTTTACTTTGAAATTTATGACCCCAGTGACATTGATTTAAATACAGTAGGTAAATATCACTTTGGGTTTTCTTTGTTTTGACTGGGATATGTATTTCTTTGTTTTTTGGTTTTTTGTTTGTTTGTTTGTTTTGAGTTGGAGTCTCACTCTGTCGCCAGACTGGAGTGCAGTGGCCTCTCCCGGCCACTGCAGCCTCAACCTGCTGGGCTCCGGCAATCCTTCCGCCTCAGCCTTCCAAGTAGCCGGAATTATAGGCATGCACTCCCATGCCCGGCTGATTTTTTTATTTTATTGTAGAAATGAGGTCTCGCCAAGTTGCCCAGGCGGGTCTTGAACCCGTGGGCTCAGGCAAACCACTCACCTCAGCCTCCCAAAGCGAATGATTACAGGCTGAGCCACCGAGCCCAGCTTATTTCTTTGTTTTTCTGTGTATCCTATACTTCTTTCACTCCATAAGTTTACTCTTTATCATATTTTATGCATGTGACTTTTAAGAACTTATACATATTTTATTTCTCTTTTTTCCTATGGTTATTTTGTACCTGTATTTATTTTAGGTAACAAATCAAATGGTGACAGCATGTAAAGCATATATTACTGATGGAGGATTAAGCCATGTTTGGGATCAAGAAACGCCCATTGTACTAAAGAAAATTCAGGTTTGTATGAGTACTTTTCATAAACAGTATTTTTCATAAAATAAAGCTTTCACTATCTGGCCCATTTTTATTTACAGTGTTCATTCACAAAAAATGTTAACTGAGAAAATCTTATACAGAGCAGTATAAGAATACAAAAATAACATAAATATAAAGAGAAGTAGATTTACTTCTCTTTATATTTAGTGCCCTATTGGGGTATACTTGAATCCTCATCTTCTCCATGACTGACTATATTAGACACTTATTGTGTGCTGTTTCATGTACTCTGGGTCTCCACCTCTCACTCCAGCTCCTGCTAATTTAATTTTTTTTGCCTTTATTTGCATTGACTTAGACTGCCATACATCCTTAAATAGATGTGGTGGTAGTTGGTATTTTAATTTTGATCTTGTTTTGGATGAGAATGTTTCTAATATTTCCCCCATTTCGTTTGATAGTTTTGTAAGTTTTAAATATATTTTGATCAGATTAGTTTAGTACTAAGAGATAATTTTTAAAGTTATGAATGGATTTTGAAATATTTTTTCTGCACATATTTATTGAAATGCATATAGGATTTTGCTTCTTAATCTGTTAATGTGATGGATGGTATTTTTAGGTTTTCTAAAAGTAAGTTATCCTGACATTTCTGGAATAAACCGAACTTGGTCATGGTATAATTATCTTTTTAAATATGTTCTTGAGTTCAATTTTCTACAGTTTTGTTGAGGGTTTTTAAAAATTGCATTCATGAGGGAAATAGTCTGTAATTTTCCTTTCTCACGCTGATCTTGTCTGTGTTTTTGGCACAAAGGTCTCAAAATGAGTGGGGGTGGAGAAGAAGTATTCCTCCTTTTTCTATTTTCTGAAAAAGTTTATATAAAATTAACGTGATCCCGTTTTTTGAAAGTCTGAAGGAAGTGGCCACAGCAGGAAGGGTCCATTTAGAAGTAGTTATAAGTTGTCTTTACGTGTGGGTTCCTGTTCTTCATAGAGCAAGATGTGTGGTCAAACAGGGAGTCTGAATCAGGAAGGGCATTCACTGCCCTCCACCCAGGTTGGAACCATTATACCTGCAGGCCTGGTTTTGACCACTGCTTGAGCCAGGGCACCATCATTACCCTCTCTCTCAACTTTGAACTGGAAGATAAGTGGATGAAGAATCTAGTTAGGAGAGTTTCTCATGCTGAAAACAGTTGATTTCAAGGATTGGAAGAATCAAGTTTACTATGTAGTTCTTAAACTTGGCCATGTAAGAGCTACCCAGGGACAAATCAAAGCAGCTCATAAGGAAGTGGTTTTAAAACACTATGGAAAGCAGCTGGTGAACCAATAAAAGAAGGGGAGATAATGACTAATTCACTTGCATAATTAAAGTTCATGAAATGTCTGACCCAGTGAAAAGAGGAGCATTTAACAATGTAGGTCCTTTATTTGATAACTCAGTTCCTTTGAAAAGTGAAGCAAAGGACACGTCCTTCAAAGTATTTTTGCCAGTGTTTGAAAGGAACTCCAAGGGGTTAAATTTTTTTTAAAAACCTAAACCTGGTGATATGAATTCATTATTTTATCCCTTCTGTTCTAATTTGTATTCTTGGGGAGAATTTTCTTATTTCAATGCTGAAAGAAAAAGCAGAATATCATGATGTCAGGAGTGGGATTGAAAAGCAGAGCAGAATAACAGGAACACAAAGAAAAAAGAAGAAATAAATTGAATAAGAACATTAGTTGACAATGCATATAGCTGTGATATGAAGAAAAAAATTAAAAGAAGAGAAAGTCAAAAAAAGAAGCAGAAAAGAAAGCAGGAGCAGAAGCAAAACAGAAGAAGCCAGAATCTAAAGAAAAACAAAGACAAACTGAATTAGAAGCCGCTTAGATAGCAGAAAGAAGAGGAAGCTAAACAAGTATTATTGGCAAAAGAAGAAAAAGATATCCAGCAAGGAACCATTAAAGAGAGAGAAAAACTTCGAAATTCCAGAAAGACCTGGAATCATTTTTTCTGACAATGAGAGGAGAAGGTTAAAATGATGAAAGAAATAGGAAAACTTGGTGATAGGCTCAAACCACCAAGTTTACAACACTTAAATGAAACATTCACCTGATCTACAAAAGCAGTAGGAATGAATTCTCTGGTGAAAACAGAAGTAAATGAGCAAATTAGAGAAGAGAAGAAAGGTGAGGCTTATATGTGACAAGCATCTAAGAATGTGGATAAACCAACTGTTAAAGGTGGAAATGGCAGTGAAAATTGATCAGAAGAGGACTGGGCTGCAGTTACTAAATAAAGCTGTACATCTCTTTTCTATAGGAACAAATTCAGTACAGGAAGTTATTACTGACGATATCAGCATACAGTCTTCTTCTGGAGTCAGGAGGACTTATTGGCAAAGAAAAGAGTCCCCCAAAACTAGGCCCTCATAGGAAAAATGACAAACAAAATGGTATCTGATAACCTCAAAAAGAACATGGAGTAGTGCCTCAAATACATGGAGTGGGACCTCTTTCAAATACACCTGAAAGACGGAGGAGAAAATAGCAGAAGCAGTGCCTGGCAGGACAAAAAAAGGACCACAAGAAATGATCTAAGGAACTCGTTGAGATGGTCAAGGCAACAAAGTGCTCAAGAGCCAGTGCTGGAGGCAAATAGAGCCCAGAAATGACTTAATGACAATCTTTGTTGTGTGTGCATTTAAAAAATAAAACTGATTATTAGTGATGCTGAGCACCTTTTCAAATACCTGCTGGACATTTGTATGTTATCTTTTGTGAAATGTTCAGGTCCTTTGCCCATTTTTAAATATATGTATGTGTATGTATATATATATCTATTGAGTTCCTTATATAATGTGGTTAAAAACCTCTTATCAGGGGCAACCCTTCCAGGTCCCCTCCCACTGTGGGAGCTTTTCTGTCCTCTTACTTAATAAATCCTGCTTTCTAAAACAACAACAACAAAAAAAAAACCTCTTATCAAATATATGGTTTGCAAATAGACTTTCACTCTGTAGGTTGTCTCTTCACCCTGTTAATTGTTTTCTTTGCTGGGCAGAAGTGAGTTTGGTGCAATTTCATTTGCCTATTTTTGCTTTTGTTGCCTGTGCTTTTGGGGTAATATCCAAAAAAAATCATTGCCCAGACCAATGTTAAGAAGTCTTTCCTTTATGTTTTCTGCTAGTAGTTTTACAGTTTCAAGTCTTCCCCTAAGCCTTTAATCCTCTTTGAGTTGAATTTTGTATATCATGTGAGATAAGGGTCCAGTTTCATTTTAATGACATGGATGTGGGTCTCCAGTTTTCCTAACACATGTATTGAAGAGACTGCCCTTTCCCCATTGTGTATCCTTGGCACCTTTATTGAAGATAAATGAATGGATTTATTTCTGGACTTTTTCTTCTGCTCCATTGGCCTATGCCACTGTTTTTATGCCAGTACCATACTATTTTGATTACTGTAGCTTTGTGTATACTTTGAAGTCAGGCAGTGTGATACCTTCAGCTTCACAAATGAAAACCACGATGAAGCATGGGTTCACACCTGTTAGAATGACTGTTTTCAAAAAGACAAAAGGTAAGTGTTGGGGAGGATATGGAGAAAAGAAAAACCTTGTATACTGTTGGTAGGAACGTAAGTTAGTACAGCCATGATGGAAAATAGTATGAGAGTTCCTCAAAAAATTTAAAATATTGACTGTGAAATGATCCAGCATCCCCACATCTGGGTACATACCCAAAGGAAATGACATCAGTATCTCAGAGATATCTTCATCCATATGTTCATCGCAGTATTG
Organism: Carlito syrichta; assembly: GCF_000164805.1. Classification (NCBI taxonomy): domain Eukaryota; kingdom Metazoa; phylum Chordata; class Mammalia; order Primates; family Tarsiidae; genus Carlito; species Carlito syrichta. The sequence goes on from NW_007251050.1 coordinate 51,290, forward strand.
TTCACAATAGCCAAGAAATAAAAACAGCTTAAGTGTCTACTGACAGATGAATGAATAAAGAAAATGTGGTATATTTGTATATGTGTGTGTATGTGTATATATGTATACACATATATACTTACTAGCATAAGCATAATAATATTCTCTTAGTAATCTTTGCCTTATTATATAATATGTTTCCTTATTTACTAAAATTATTTGTCTTCCCTCTCTTTGTTTTCTTATTCCTTCTTGCTCACTCCATTCCCAGATTTAAAACAACTCCTCATCTTCCTAGGAGTTTCTCATGTCTGTTGTTTTTGCTATTTGCTGAATTCCACATTTTCCTCTATAGTTTCTCTAAGGTTAATTTTGGGGATGAGAATCAGAAAGCACTCCCTCCCAAGTGTACCAGTTGGTGAGAACCAGACCCTTCTTATAGAATTTATCAACTTAGTCTCAAATTCTTTTAATAACCTTAAGATTACTAGCTATTAAATATTTACTGACTACATTAAAAATGAGAGCTTATTTTTCTGAATTCTAGTTCAGAAATTTATCTGAACCTTTCGTTGTATGGTTTTAAAAAATAATTTTCAGATGAGTTGGAGGAAATGAGAAGAATTATTATTCAGGACCTTATCTGTCTAACATGAAGAGACTGGTTGATAAAAAAGAGGTAATATAGTAGAATTCCTGACATTTAGGTAGTTACTAGGAACTCTCAAGGAGTTCTTAACACATGGTAGGCACTGTTAAACTTTTGTTGAGTGAATGAAAAATAATCAGGGACCTCAGAGAGAGCAATGACATTTTGGAGATCGAGATAGAGGAAATGAGGCTAGTTATTCTCAGATCTGAACATTATAGGAGTCACCTGGAGAACTAGTTAAAAATATAAATTTCTGAGTCTCACTCACAGAAATTCTGATTTAGTGACTATGGTAGGCAAAACAATGGCCCCCAAAAGATGTCCACATCCTTACCTCCAGTACTTGTTCATATATTATGTTGCATATGGCAAGGGGTAATTAAGATTGCAGATGGAATTAAGGTTGCTAGTCAGCTGATACGGAGATTACTCAAGTGGACCTAATGTTTAAAGGTCCTTATGTAGAGAGTCAGAAGAGTTAGAACCAGAGAGATGGTGTTATGATAAGATTTAACTGGCCATTGATGGCTTTGAAAGAGCTTAACATTATAAAAAATGATTTGGTTTTGTTTTTTTTTTTGGAAATATTAGCTTGACATATAGTTAATTTCTACTGGACCCTAGCAAATGTATTCTCTTTTTTATTTCTAATACATTCACTAGCTTGTCAAACCTGGCATTGGTATATCTGTCGTCAAATATTAGGATTTCAGCAATGTACTCATCAAAGACTTCATGGTCTCCTTTGGGAAAAATGAGTGTTGGATGATAATTTAGTATTGCAGAGTCTTCATGTTTTGATATACCTGTACATAGAGAATGGTGATTAAAAGCTGGATAACAATTGAATAGAGATGTCTTGATAGATAATTTCTGGACCTTCTGTAAGTTCTAGTTAGCCATGAGAATGTAAAAACAAATAGTACATGTCATGCTTTGATGTAGAATAAGAATTAAGGAATAACAGGATGAAAAAGATGAAAAAAGATGAAAATATGACATAAAATTTTAAAACTATATTGATTCTCAAAGGTCTTTAATATGTAGGCAGAGAACTACTTGTTGAGGGCCTGGACTGATCAGTTCTGTGTGAGTGTAGTTTTTGAATTTTTGATTTCTGAACAAATGTCTCACTTTCTTTCCCCCATCCCTGCTTCTTTTTACTTTTCTCATAGGATTGCATTTTTCTATTCAAGGAATATCAGACATCTTTTCACAAAACAAGGAAACAGATTTTAGAATCCTCAGGGGAAAAATCTTTTGAGGTTTCAGAAATGTATATATTTGGAAAATTTGAAGCTTTCTGTAAAAGACTGGAGAAGGTAAGCATTATGCATTCGTAGTACCAAACCCCAAACCACACATTTTTGTTTATTTTGTACTTGACGTAGTGCCATCGAGAATTATTGTACCTGATCTCTTGTCTCACTATTGTTACCAGTCATCTGACATTACTTACAGACATTACTGCCAGTCACACAAAAGTTATTGCAAATTTTCACCTCTCTCATGACCTCAATTCTACCTCCACCTTTGGAACCTCTGCTCCTTCCTCCTCAGCCTCTTGAGTAGCTGGGACTACAGGCATACTCTTCCATGCCCAGCTAAGTCTTTTATTTTTTGTAGAAATGAGGTTTCCAAAGTTCAACTATGTGACAGCATTTTTCAGTACTTCATTTCTTTTCATGGCTGAATAATATGCTATTGTATAATTAATACCACATTTTATTTATCCACTCATTCACTGATGGACATTAGGGTTGTTTCTTCTTTTTGGCTGTTGTGAATAATGCTGCTGTGGACATCTGCGTGCAAGTTTTTGTGTGGCCATATGTTGTCATTTCTCTTGGTTACGTAGGATTGAAATTGCTGAATCATATGGAAACTCTATGTTTAACATTTTGAGAGAGTGCAAAACTATTTAAAGAAGCTGCATCATTTTACATTCTAACCAGCAACATATGAGGGTTATGTTCTTCACATCCTTGCTAACACTTGTTATTTGTCTTTTTGTATTTAGCCATACTAGTGGGTGTGAAGTGGTACCTTATTGAGGTTTTGATTTATATTTCCCTGATGACTAATAATATAGAGCACCTTTTCATGTATTTATTGCTCATTTGTATTTCTTCTTTGGAGAAATGTCTATTCAAATTCTTTGCATATTTTTAATTGAGTTATCTGTCTTTTTATTGCTGAATCATGAGAAATTTTTATGTATTCTGGGTTTAAGTTCCTTACCAGACATATGACTTGCAAATATTTTCTCTTTTGATGGTGTCCTTTGAAGCATAATAGTTTTTAATTTTGATGAAGTCCAATTCTTTTGTTGCTTGTGCTTTTGATGTCATCAGAAACTGTTGTATGGGGCTGCTTTATGAACAATAAGACTTTTTTGTTGAGGGGGCCAAATGTCCAGTTAGAAGGATATTAGCATGGGTCAAATTAATAAATAGGCCCCATTGGTTAAGACTCATTTCACAAAGATGCTTAATGTTTCTTAATCCACCAGCGTATAAAAATGGGGGTGGTTCCTAATTACCTTTAATTTTTACAGGAGTCAGAACTCTTGCCATCTTGGGTGTAGTTTTGAGCTTGGTAGAGTCTTGGGGATGGGCCTTAATGGTTAGCCCCCCAGCAGTAAAGATCCTTGATGGCTGGTCTAATGCTGGGCAAAATGGATATCCATCTGTGAAACAGCAGCCCAGGCATTCCCCTCATGCTAGAGGTAGTGGACAGTAATGACCAATTACCTTAGGTACACCCACTCCTGGTCCCTGGAGAAGCCCTGCCACTTGTTTTAAGAGTAGGACTTCTAGCCACAAGGGCAACCAGGGCTAATGTACCACCCTCTCCAGGCCTTAACTGAAATGCATCCTGATTGCTAGGTTATTCCAACTCCCTGTGCTAAAAATCCTTGGCCTGACTGGCATCTCTCCCAGTGGATAATTGGTAGATATTAATGTGCAGACTCTCAAAGGTGGTATTACCAAACTTAATCCTGAAGTTTAGTGTGGATTTTTGTATAATTCACTAGAGGTGGTTACTGAGCTGCCTGGATGGGCTTCCTCTGATGAGTGGGGACACAGTAGGGGCCATTGTTGGACTACCCCTGTGAACTCTTACATAATTGAAGAGGAAGAGAGAAGGGCAGGGTAAGTTAAAACCAATTAGGGACAGCTGAGAATCAAAGCCAGAATGATCATGTGGTAAAGTTAAGAGGACAGACTGAGGTTGGGATTGGAGAGCCGAGACCTCAGAGTTGGACAGAGATGTTGAAGACTTTTAAAGAACATGTGAAGAAGGTGTCAGCATTAGGGTGCATAAAACATACCTTTTTTTTTTTTGAGTTGGAGTCTCACTCCATCACCCAGGCTGGAGTGCATGGGCACACTCACTCTCACTCCAATGTCGACCTGCTGGGCTCCGGCAATCCTTCCGCCTCAGCCTTCCAAGTAGCCGGAACTACAGGCATGTGCTACCACGGCCGGCTAATTTTTGATTTATTGTGGAGACGAGGTCTCACCAAGTTGCCTGGACTGGTCTCGAACCCATGGAATCAGGCAATCCACTTGCCTTGGCCTCCCAAAGTGCTGAGATTACAGGTTGAGCCACCAAGCCTGGCCAAAACACACCTTTTTTGGTAAATGATATTTGATGGTGCATTGAGTGTTAGTCTGTCTTAAAGAGCCATAATTAGGTGTGTACAATAATCTGTTCTGCTGCTTCTTCCTGTCACGTAAGTTTTGGTGAATATTGGTGTTTCCCAGAGCTCTATCTTTAGTTTTGTTTTCTTCTCACCCTGAACATTTGTGGAAGAGACGAGAAGGGGTGGGGAGCTAGTATTGCTGGGGAGATTTGAGGAACTGGAACTAGTAGGTGAAGTAGGGACTTCATTTATGGTGCTACTGAGATGAGGGAATCATAGCAAGTTGAGAATGGAAAGGGTGCCAAGTTTGGTGAGCCAGAGAAGGGATTATAAACTGGTTATCAGAACTGAGGGGTTGAAAGTTGATAAAGATAGAGCGGGTGAAAAACCCAAGACCTACAAACTAACAGGAGCATGGTCTTGGTTGATACCCATGACTGACTTTTTGTTGCTGCTATGTGGTATGGGAATGGAGGGTGCACTGGCTAAGTTTGAAGGGCCAAGCATGGGACCTATCACTATCTCTGCCTCAGATCCAACCCATGGACAAAATAGAGGATGTGTTAGTGACAGGAATCTTGTCCCAAACTCTGACTGTTGGAGCCAGGTGGTAGGGTAAGGGAGGTGAAGGGTAAAGGGCAGAGTCTTAGCAGGTTAGAATAACAGAGTAGTTGGTGTTTGCTATTTAAAGTAGACAAGTGGGGTGTATGTGTTAGAAGACCCAGATAGTCTCCATGTGTATCTAGAACATACATAGCATGCTATAAATCCCAGACAGCCTGTCTTTCCTCCAGGTTTGGGCTGGCTTCTAAAATGACAATGGTTTTTGGAAGTGTACAAAAATAGTGGAGTAAGAGCAACAGTTACTTTAAAAACAGTCTTTTTGGATTGACACGTGCAGGACTTTTATGTGAATTCTGCTGGCTGTGTAGGAGGATTAGCAGTGTTGTCTTAATAGTGTGTGGTATTTGGAAGACTTTCTGAAAACAGTTCTATTCCCTTTCTGGCCATTGGACAGTTGGGTTGGGCTTAGAGAGCTTTGAGAATTGTTCTCTAAAGCAGGAATCAAAATGGGGGAAATCACTGATGCATATTAAGGAACTGAGTAGCCTGTGGACATGAGTTTTTTTTTGTTTTTGTTTTTTTGTTTTTGGTGGTGTTGATACATTGAGATAGAGACAGTCATTTTTTGAGGGTTTGCAAGGATCTTCAGGGGTCAGGAGTAGTTGTTGTCTTCATTCTGGCTTCTTGGGCCAGTCCTTTACCTGGATGCATGTGTTAAAGGGAAAACACAGGTGGATTATGCTAATGTTACATATCAGAATTGTAGTGAGGGCTAATATGAATGGTAATGCTTGTGAATCCAGTGATCCAGTGAATTGATTTTCAGAAAATTCTCAAGAACAAAAGGTTGAATATATTTAGTCAAGTTCTCTCCCTTTCCTTGAATCACAAAGTGATTAAATTCTGGAAAAGTCTGTAAACTCTCTCTGGATATGATAGAACATCATCTGTTTAAAATAATCTAAGAGTAATAATGACTGATGATAGATATTTGTATTTTATTTCCTCTGATTGGTTTTAGTTAAATGATTCTAGGGCCTGTTTATCAGTTTGTCTTTTTAATCAATGATTCATTACGTGCTTATTCTAGGGAAGGGGTCTAATATCTCATTTTTTAAAATAAAAAATTCTCTTTTTAAGATTACAGAAATGATAACTGTTGTGCAAACATATTCATCTTTTAGTAATTCTACCATAGAAGGAATAGATATTATGGCAATAAAATTCAAAAATATATATCAAGGGGTTAGGAAAAAGCAATATGACATTCTGGATCCAAGAAGGACAGAATTTGATGCAGATTTCTCACATTTCATGACAAAAATCAATGGTTTAGAGGTAAGTAATTATACATACTTATACTTAGTAAAGCTAAAAAGTAATCAATAGTACTGTGTAATACTATTATTATAAATATTCACATATAGTAAATGTTCATATATTTACTATTTATTTGAAATTATTCTTGCAAATAGATGAAAAATATTTGCAGTGTGAGTAATTTTTAAACTAGTCCATAAAATAAAAAAAATAAAAAGAAAGAAAGAGCATATTCAATAAAAGATATCAGAGAAAAACAAGAAGGTCATTTGTAGGTAGGGTTCGTTTACAATTAACTCATTTTTAATTTACATTAAAATTTGTATTCAATTTTTTTGTGCCAAGGAACCAATGTCATTTTTCTAGTCTAAGAGATAATTTGTAATAGTTATTTTTCTTTAGTGTGAAAATTATTGAGAACAGATTAGGAAGACGAATCACTCTCCCTCTGGCCATGTACTTTATGCCCCTGCATTGTCTCTGCAACCATAGAGAGCAGCTCTGAAGAGACGCTTATATTCTGTGTCATAGATTAAGTGACACCAGAGGGATAAGGGGTAGTCAAAAAGTATGTCAACTGAGCCAGGCTTGGTGGCTCAGCCTGTAATCCCACACCTTGGGAGGCTGAGGTGAGTGGATTGCCTGAGCCCACGGGTTTGAGACCCACCTGGGCAACTTGGCAAGACCTCATCTCTACAATAAATCAAAAAATTAGCTGGGCATGGTAGCGCGTGCCTGTAGTTCCAGCTACTTGGAAGGCTGAGGCGGAAGGATCGTCGGAGCCCAGCAGGGCGAGGCTGCGGTGGCCGGGAGCGGCCACTGCACTCCCATCGGGGCGACAGAGTGAGACTCCAACTCAAAAAAAAAAGTATGTCAGTTGAGACTGTAACATTTTGGGCTCTCTAACCTCAGTTACTCTCTGCTGTTAACTGAAAATTACTGTTAATCTATAGTCAGCACAGGGGACTAATTTCCTCTTTGAAGTAGAATTTCCTGGAGACACAGGTAGGGATAAGAACATACTTTGTCCACTTAAGGAATTTGAAATCCTTGCTATGAAGGCAGGAACATTTTTAAAAATTTCTCATTTATTTAAAAAAGTTCTTTCGAACCTATATTGCATGTAATCTGGGCAATGTATATATATTTAAAAACTTTTAATTTTTTTATTTTAAAGATGTGGGGTACAATTTAGGGTTAGGTATACAAATGTTCATTATGCAGGTTCCCTTATTAATGAGATGTGCACGAGGCAGTTTCCCACTACTGCCAATCCTTTTCTTGTAGTATTATGATAATTGTTCAAGGTCCGCTTATGAGTGAGAACATGTGATACTCAGGTCTTTGTTTCTGTGAAAGATCACTCAGTATTATGGAATCGATTATAAACTCTAAGTCCATCCAGGTTGCTGTGAAGTTCATGATTTTGTTCTTCTTTATGACTGCATAATATTCCATTGTGTATATGTACCACATTTTTTAATCCAGTCCTCTTTTGATGGGCAGCATGGTTGGTTCCATGTTCTTGCTACTGTGAACAATGCTGTGATAAACATATGTGTGCAGGTATTTTTATAGAGTGATTTGAGTTCTTCCAGGTATATTCCCAGTAGGGGAATTGCAGGGTCATATGGAAGGTCGATTTTTAGATCTTTTAGGAATTGTCACACTTTGCTACAGAGGTTGTACTAGTTATACTCCTACCAACAGTGTAGAAGTGTTCCCTTTTCACCACATCCTCTCCAGCATCTGTTGTTTTTTGAGTTATTGATAATAGTGATCCTGATTGGAGTTAGGTGGTATCTCAATGTAGTTTTAATTTACATTTCTTTGGTGACTAGTGAGTCTGAGCATTTTTTCATGTATCTGTTGGTTGCTCATATGTCTTCTTTTGAGAACTCTCTCTTCATATCTTTTGCCCACTTTGTAATGGGGCTGTTTGTTTTTTTCTTTTTGGCACATTTGAGTTCCTTGTGGATTCTAGATGTTAGACCTTTGTCAGACATACAGTTGACAAATATTTTTTCCCAGTCTGTCTCCCGGCTCTCTAGATAGTTTCTTTGACTTTGCAGAGGGTTGTCAGTCTGATGCGGTCCCACTTGTCTATCTTATCTCTTATGGTATGGGCACTTGGGGTTTTGATCAGGAATTGGTTGCCAGTTCCAATTTCTATAACGGTGTCTCCTGCATTTTCTAAGGTTCTTATAATTTGGGGTTTTACATTTAGGTCTTTGATCCATTTAGAGTTCATTTTTGTGTATGGTGAAAGGTAGGAATCTTGTTTTAATCTTCTGCATGTGGTCAGCCAGTTTTCAGTCTGGGCAATATAAATACAAGATGCTGAAACTCTACCACTCCAACAATAAAATTTTTGTTTTTGCATAAATTTCCTTTCATTTTTGAAAGTTAGACTCCTTGACAGTAAGATGTATTATATTTTAGTTATTACTTTTAGTGTTTGGCTAGTTTGGTAGGGTAGAGTTTGCTTTCAAAATGCTTTGGGAGTTAAATCTTCATGGCAATGGAAATCAAAGAAAACTTATCTCTAAAATTAGTTTTATGATTTATTAATAAAGATTATATGTTACAAAGTCTTTATTATAGTCTTAGATACAAATCTTATTTTTCAGTAAATTTAGAGGACAAATTAACTTTTTAAAAAATTATTTTATTTTATTTTAAAAATATGGGATACAAATAAGGGTCAGGTACATATGTGGTCATCATATAGGTAAAGTGTGGGTACCCTTTTTAATAGTTAGATAATCTGCTTGGGGTGTCAGTGTTTTAATTTTCTTTCCTTTTCCAATGTTTGGCTTATGGGTGTGGCATATATTAATAGATCATACCAATGTGATCTATACATAAAAGTACTTTGCAAAGAGTGATTCTTTTCCATCTTTTGGCTACTAGGAGTTCACTGCTAGGGATGGTGGGAGACTTGAAAGAACATTTTCTACTTCTTATTCCTCTTTAGCATTGGCAGGTTGGTTTCTGAGAGCAGCAGTGTTGGAAAAGGACATCTGTTGGTCCTGGTATCTATAGTGTCATTATGTTGCACCACCAGAAATTCTAAATATTCCAAAGAAAAATGCTTGTAAGGGACATTCACTCCTTTCTTAAATTCTCTAGATCAGCAATACCAATGAATAATGAGCTGCAAAGGCAAATTGTATATATAATTTTAATTTTTCTAGTAGCTACATGAATAAAAGTAAAAAGAAGCAGTTGAAATTAATTTACTCTATTCAATCCAATATATTAAATATTATAATTTTAACGTGTCATTAATATAAAAATCATTAATGAGATATATTACATTCTCTTAAGTACATCTTTGAAATCTGGCATGTAATGTACACTTGCAGGCATCTCCCTTCCAAGTAGTAGTCACATTACAAGTGCTCAGTAATTACATGTGGCCAGAGGCCACCATACTGCACAATGCGGTTCTAGGTGCTTAGATGGTAGATATGTCTGAGGCTAATTTTATTCTGTAGGGAAGTCATTAGTTGATGTTAAACAAACTAATCTCTTCTTTAATACCAAAAATTATTTAAATATTAATGCTTTATTTTAGGTACAAATACAGGCATTCATGAACAGTTCTTTTGGGAAAATATTATCTTCTCAGCAGGCTCTTCAGCTGCTTCAAAGGTATTTATAACTCCTTAAGCAGTGTATCTGAAAATACAATTTCAAATTAAGATGTTCTTAGAAATCACTTATACATAAACATTGAAACTTATATCAACCTTACAAGTACTACTAAATAGACTGCTAAAAATTTTAAATGCAGAATGATATTTTTTTTCCTTGCATTTTTTGGTAGCAGAAAGTCAATAAGAAAATCTATTATTTAATGTTTCTCCTCCCCCGGCCATGTAATATGCTTGGGGTTAATTTAATAGGTATTATTGGAAAAAGAACAACAAATAATGTTTAAGTCTACATACTGAAATAATTTCTAAAGGTGAGATTAAGAGTAATAGATCCCAAAACCTTCCATTTTCCCCTACTGAAGGCTCCTGCGCCTTTTAAAAAATTATGTATACTTAAGGTATACAATGTGATGTTTGGATATATTTATGTTTAGTGAGGTGGTTACCACCACCAAGCCAATTAACAAATCTATCCATTCCCAGAGTTACCCTTTCCTTTTTTGTATGAGCACCTGAAAGCTACTCTCCTTCAGCTTCCTTTCTCTCTATTCCTAACAGCAGTATTCTCACAAAGGGCAGGGAATCCTGGCTTAGAGAGATGAGTTGGACTGGAAGCCTTTCCCTTCCAGTTCTGGGAGGTCTCAAGACCCATGTCAGGGAGCCTTTTCGAATTCCTGCCTGAGATCCAGGGGATCTGGATTTGGGTCTGGCTTTGTCATAGTTCCATGTCTCTGTAATGAGAATCATAACTGGTGAGACCATTGTAAAAAAGTCAAAACCAACATAAAATGATTTTAATGAGTGACAATGGTACCTGCACAGAAGGCAGGTATCATTTTCTTGGTGACTTCTTACTCTGTCTTCTTCTCTGTACCTGTCTCTCTCTTTTTACCTATAGCATGCTGGTGTCACTTCATCTTATTACCAGAATGTTATAGTTTTAGTACTTCCCTTGTGTCATTCAGTCTCTAAATGGAAGTGATACTTGGCTGACGAAGTCATTATTATGATTATGGTTATTTGGAATTATGTGAGCATTAATGCTGGCAAAGGTACAGTCAATATGCTGCCCTCCATCTTTGCTAAGCCAATGCCTTACTCATCTTTTAAATCTTTGTTTAAATGTCACTTTCTCAAGAAAGTCTTACTTGACTCCCAGACTTGGCTAGGTCCCCCTGTTACATACATTTCTGGTCCCCTTGTAACTTACATGATTTTGACTGCAACTCTTGACTGCTGTCTGCCTTTTCCATAAGGTAATTGTAGATTCCAGAAGAGCTAGGACCAAACTTATCTTGTTCAGTCCAAGATGTCATATCCTAGGACAATGCATGAGGCCTGGTTATGCATATTTGCCAAATAAATGAGTGGATTTAGTACTAAAGAATTTCTTAAGTATATTTCTCGCTTGCTTCTTAGTTACTCAGTTTCAATTACTTTTAGGTTTCAGAAGTTGAACATCCCCTGTCTTCAGTTACAAATAAAGCACACGATTGAGCATATTCTTCAGTATTATGTGGCTGAACTTGACGCTACTAAGAAGGTAAGTGTCACATTCATTGATAGAATGGCACATTAGTACAGGCAAAACATTCTGAAAGTATTTGCCATCATTATCTTGTGCCAAGCTTTTCAGAGTTATCCCATCACTGTTAAAATCCTTTGATGCTCCCCTTTATGTGTGGGAAGGTGCTGACAGTGTATATCTCGGACAGCCAGATTTATACCTCTTCTCTTAGAACTGTCTTTTTGCCACAGTTTTCAGATATTTGCATAGCAAAGTTCATTTAAGTTAGTATTTTTGCATATCAAAATGTGGGCTCTAGAGACTATTATGACAAATATAATGTAGCTATGTGCTCTCTCTTTTGCATACCTCCTTAAAATTTGGGATAAGGGCAGAAAAAATATACACATGATAGGAAATAAAGGTAAAGAGAGAATCAGGTGTTATCTGTTGTAAGCACCATTGTTTCCAAGCTTCAGATGATCTTCTCTGATGTGCATTTACACATTTATTGAATACCTACTGTATACAAAATGTGAATAATCTTAAAACAGTACAAATATAGCTATATAACCATATTTGGCTTCTCCAGTGTATTGAATTCTAGCATTAACACCAGATTTTTAATTACAGCTTTATCATTCTCAAAAAGATGATCCCCCTCTCGCTCGCAACATGCCCCCTATGGCAGGAAAAATACTTTGGGTGAGGCAGCTCTATCGCCGGATAAGTGAACCCATCAACTATTTCTTTGTAAGTCAAACATTAAATTTATAATATGTGGATTATGATGGTTTTAATATAAGAAAAGTATTTTATCCTATAATATTTGTATCCAATAAAGTAGTCAATAAAGGGACAATTCTTTTGCCAGGAGAAGAAAATTTAGTTTATACATATGCTGATTCCTTTATGTTCAGTAGATAAGCTAGTTTAATTACAGTTATCTCAAAGTTGGTGAATCTTGCTTTATGTCTCTTAATAATGCAGAGCACTTCGTGAAACCCTTTAGAAAATAAAAACAAAAAATTTGAAAACACAAAAATTTACAGGCCTAGTGCTAAAACTTACTTTTCTGTGTGGACAGATAGGTCACTAATATATACTCAATGAAGATGCAGATATGCTCAAAGAGTATATTCCTGTATGAAGAACTGCCACCAAGAGGAGAGTTTAATCGAGTGTATTCAGTCTCTGTGTCCTTAAGATTAATAGATTCTGAAAAGCAGGATAGTCTTGGGCCCTGTTGGCATTTGGAAACTGCCAGTTTATCTTTTCTTTGTCTGTTTTTTAACACTTAAGAATAACAATAGCAGACTAGAGTTGGTTTGCTTGATGTGTCTTATGCCTAAATTTAGAAAAAAAAAACAAACCCTAAAAACAGTAGTCTTGCAAGTAATTTTATTATGTCAGCATTATTATACATTATAATTCTGTTGTTTCTCTTTGGCTGCCATCATTATTTCATTAGACAAGAGGTCAGGGTGGGGATTTAATTACTGATTGACTTTGTAATGGCAGGACAGAGATTGCCATGTTTGACATATGTGAATCGAAATCTAAGCCTTTCCATTTTCACATAAAGGATTTTTATTTTTATTATTTAATATATGACTCCTTTTTTGTGTGTACTGGAATTTAGGAATTTACCCTGATATTCATAGTTCAAGGAAAATCGGTCAGTTGTGTCTTGTCCTGCAAAGTGGGATGGGAATAAGGGATTGGAGTTAGAGATGCTGAATGCCTGAAGCTCAAGACCTCTCTTTTAAAATCCTTTCTTTTTTCAGCATCTTCTGTATATACTAATAATGTTTTCCTACTTCTATCTCTTGCTTCCATGGCCTTCCCCACCTCCGTTTTACTCTGAAGCAGTATCTAAATTGGTATAGCCTAATTATTTGATTTCATTTATGAATAAACAATTTTATGATTTGGATGTGAAAACCATTAGCAATCTTTTAAAATAAATCTTTCTTTTTTCCCTTAAAAAACAGAAAAACTCAGACATTTTGTCAAGTCTGGAAGGTAAAGCTGTCATCCGTCAGTATAACAAGATCTCCTATGTGCTGGTGGAATTCGAGGTGATCTATCACAGAGCCTGGATCAGAGAGGTTTCGCAGTTAGATTATGGTGTGTATAAAACATGCAGTAAGGTGTGATGCAGGGATTAGGTGATTTTGAACGAGCTCATGGTTCTGGAGAATTTTTCACACCCTTTTCACATAATCTTAGGATAGTTAAAATTTAGATTTAGGAATTTTACACTGGTTTATTTGCTCACAGTTGTTCATAATATTCTATTTTTATAAACAAAAACTATCATGATTTTAAAGTTGATATCACCTTAAATTATGATTTTTCCACTGAAAAACAGTACTTGAAAGTAAAAAAAAACTTTGTAGATATTTCTCCATAGATTTATGAAGGTTTTCATATTCAGTTTTATCATGTTGTAGATTCAAATCTCAGCCCCAACCCAGGGAGAAAGAATTGCAGTCTGCCTTCCTCATCCCTCACCCCCTTGCCCTCCCTCCCTTCCATTCTTTTTCTTTTACTGAAATTAATATCAATTTTGACTTTCAGTAAATTAAGAGTTTTGGGGTTGTGTTCAAGTGTTTCTGAGGGGAGGGGTTATACATTGCCAAGGCTTTGGGGAGAATTAAGTGCAAGGTGGGAGGTGGTTGTTAGTCATCACCCAGCCATGCTGGCATCATCTGGGATGTTGTTTCTATGTGGACTCAATTGTTGGTCAATGAAGGTTCCTGCTTTGTCTCATCTTAACCTTAAGCTTTAAAACATAACCTCAATTCATGACCTTGGTGGAACATTTAACTGCATCCCCTGGTAGTAAGGTTTCTCCCTCGCAAACCAGAACCTTTAACTTCCGCAGAGTACAGAATGCAGGTGCAGGAAGCACTAGTTCTGCAGTGGATTATGGGAGTGACCATGAGAGGAGTCACTCCTCTCAGTTCCAGAACTCACGTATTTTAGCTGTTGGGGACAAAGCACTTAAATGCAGGACATTGATTCACTGCATACTTGCATCCTAGAGGACAATGCCCCAACCCCTGCAAGATGTCATTCCTAAGTGGCTACCACAGTAAAACCTTTACTAAGCCCCCTGTAGCAGGACAGCTGTTTCTGGGTGATGAGGTATATGGAAGAACCCTACGAATTCTAAGGAAAGTCTGCTTATGGAGCCATACTCTCCAAGAAGCATCAAGAGAAGTCTAAAATTCTCACCATGGAAAAAGGCAAAAGAGAATTTTCAACAACTGAAATATGGAGCATGCACTGTTTTGCTTTCACAATGTTATGCACTTTTCTATTTTTCTTTCTTCTGCTGATTTTTCTGCCCCCAGTGCCCTTCCTCTTATCTGCACATGTTCAAAAACAAGCTCAACAGTCACCTGTTCCTAAAGCCCTTCCCTTATTCTTCCTGCCAGAAAATAATGTCTTCCTCCTTCAGAGTCCTCTACACACTTTATCTCTAGTTCTTTCTCATGACACTTACTTTTTAATATATCTATCTTATCTCCCCTACACATTCCAAGGTTACTCTCTAAGTCTGTTTCATCTTATATCCTTTAAATAATGGTCATAGCTAACATTCATATAGTGCTCACCATGTGCCAGGCTTTGGCTAAGCACTTTTCACATACAATCCTAACAGCAACTCTACCAGGAACTTTTATTGTCTTTGTTTTACAGATGAGGAAACGGAGGCACTGAGAGGGTAGGTGACCTGCCCTAAGATCATACAACTAGTAAATGGCAGAGCCAGGATTCAAATTCAGATAGTTAGGTCCCTAATCTGTTCCCTTAAGCATTATAGTGTACTGCTCCTAACAGTGCCAAGAATGATGCCACACTTGGGAGCTCTTTAAAACATTTAAAAAAACATCTAATAAGTAAAGATTAGACAATCTTGATAAATAACAATTTTATTGAGAATTTGTTCCTCTGTGAACATCAGTTGACACCTATTGGAGGCGATATACTCCTATTGGATTGCAATGATTGATGCCCAGGAGAAGTGGTCACAAATAACACAAAGTAAAGTAAAATGGTTTCACGTGAGCACAGGCTGTAAGAAATGAATTGCTCTGGAAGGTTTCCTGTTGTTATGTCGATGTGGCTATA
>NW_007251051.1:0-2258 GCF_000164805.1 Carlito syrichta
GCTGCCCAGGTGGGTCTCGAACCCTCAGGCTCAGGCAATCCACTCACCTCAGCCTCCAAAGGCCCAGGATTACAGGCTGAGCCACCGAGCCCGGCTAGTATCTTCTCAATATTATAACTTCATTAAGGACTAAAAGCAGTTTGTGTCAGCAAAAGAACAGGATGTCAGGCCGGGTGCAGTGGCTCATTCCTATAATCCCAGCACTTTGGGAGGCCGAGGTGAGAGGATTGCCTGAGCCCGGGGGTTTGAGACCAGCTTGGGCAACTTGGGGAGACCTTGTTTCTACAACAAATCAAAAAATCAGCTGGGCATGGCAGCGTGTGCTTGTAGTTCCAGCTACTTGGAAGACTGAAGCAGAAGGATCGCCTGAGCCCAGCAGGTCGAGGCTGTGGTGGCTGTGAGCGTGCCACTGCTCTCCATTCTGGGTGAGAGTGAGACTCTGACTCAAAAAAAAAAGAGCAAGAAGTCAAAAAAACAGAAATGAAAGACCTGGCAAAAATTTCACGATGCTACAGTTTTCTGAAGCAAAGAGAATGGTCAGGGACTATGGCAGACTACTGCTGTTGGTTTTTCTTCTTGGTTTCTGTTGTTGAGGCCTTACTACAGGCCAGGTGTGAGCTATTTCCAAGTAGGTGGGACTATAGATGTGTGCCACCATGCCTGGTTAGCTTTCTGATTTACTGTAGAAACGAGGTCTCGCCAAGTTGCCCAGGCTGGTCTCGAACTCTCAGGCTCAGGCAATCCTTTCGCCTCGGCCTCCCAAAGTCCTGTGATGACAGACTTGAGTCACTGTGCCCAGCAGGTGTGAGCCGTTTCTGTTAAGGGTGATGTGGAATATCAAGCCCGAGGGTGGCTCCGTGTCTGTGAGTTCTGTTGGAGGGAGGTTTTTTTTTTTTTAACTAACCAAGCGGGGCCATAGCCAGTTGTGCTTTCGAGAGTTCTCACTCATGCAGAAGCAGCAGAGAGCTTTGTCCCCTTCGGCTACTTAGCGGAGTCCACCGCAAACCTTAGGGCAACGCTGTGGTCACAAGAGCAGGAATGCCTTTCAACATCCCAAGTCACTTTGTCACCCCAAGGTAATCAAAAGGGGTAGAACCTAGTGCGAAGAGAGGTGATTCAAACACAAGATTTGAAGACACCCAGGAAGTGCAAATCGCAGAAACAGAAGTCAGTGTTCCAGAAGGTAGCAGTTTGGGATCATTCATGCCAACAAAGCTTGGGGGAGCTTGACAGAATTCCGGCATCTCCGGTACAAGGCTTAGCGTGTGGTGACAAGGATCTGATGGGTCAAGGTAGTCTTCTTCAGAAAAGTTGTCTTTAACATTCCACGCTGAAGACAGAACAGCCGTGGGTCTTGGCGCCATCTGGTTCGAGTTAGGGATAGAACAATGAGGGAGGTGGTTGGTCTCTCACAGCCCCGGTGGCTTGGTAGGTGGTCATGGCCTCTGGTCTCTCTGGGCATTTACGGAACAAGAGCCACGAGCCAGAGGGTGAAGCTCTCATCTGGGAAGCAGAAGTTGCAAACACACTTCGTGACTCAGTCTCCTGGCTGAACTCCCTTGGCATCACGAATCGAGAGGTCCTGACGTTTATCGTCTTTTACAACTTCTGCCACTAGAAGCAAAGTTTGGGAACTTTTTTTGTTGAGGCAGGGTCTCACTCTGACACCCCGGCAGGAATGCAGTGGCATGATCATGGCTCACTGCAGCCTCAGCCTCCTGCGCTCAGGTGATCCTCCTGCCTCAGCCTGCTGAGTAGCTGGGACTACAGGCATGTGTCACCACGCCGGCTAATTTTCATATTTTTTGTCGAGATCAGTCTCGTTTTGTTGCCCAGACGGGTCTCAAATTCCTGGGCTCGATCAGTCCTTTGCCTTGACCTCCCAACATGCTGGGACCACAGGTGTGCACCATCTCACCTGGCCCAATTACCTGTGTCATGGCTAAGCTCATGTTGGATGTTTCCTGCCCACAGTTGGGTTCTGTCGTTTCATCAAGAAACCCTGGTTCCCTTTCATGAAAAATCATATTTAGAGATGAATCTCTAAATTTACCTGGGGCCCAGCATGGAAATACACAGATACATTCTCATTTCAAAAGTTCAGTGTATGTAACAGGCTGTGTGCCTGGTGGCTCCTGCCTATAATCTAAGTGCTTTGGGAGGCTGAGGTAGGAGGCTTTCTTGAGCCCAGGACCTCAGGACCTGGAAACATAGGGAGGTCCTCATCTCAAAAAAAAAAAACAAAAAAACACAAGCCG
>NW_007251051.1:3568-4386 GCF_000164805.1 Carlito syrichta
GTGGAAGGATCGCCAGAGCCCAGCAGGTCGAGGTCGCGGTGGCAGGGAGCAGCCACTGCACTCCAGTGTGGGCAACAGAGTGAGAATCCAACTCAAAAAAAATAAAATACAAAAATTAACTGGGCATGGTGGCGCTCACCTGTAGTCCCAGCTACTGGGGAAGCAAGCAGAGGCAGAAAGATCGCCTGAGCCCAGGAGGCTTGAGGCTGCAGTGAGCTGTGATAGTGACACCACACTCCAGCCTGGGCAACACAGTGAGACCCTGACTTGAAAATAAAATTATCTGGTAAAAAGAATTGCAACTCGAGGTGTCAATCTTAAATACTGACACTCAGAAAACATGCTAAGTATCAAGTGTGGGGAGCGCCAGGCGTGAGGAGGGTCCCCAGAAAGCCCCGACGCCAGGAGAGTCCAGTCAGCATTCCTGCATGGAGCATGAAGGCTTCACTTACACAGGCAGAGACAGATGTTCCAGCAGGCCACAGCATCTGCCTCATGAGCCCAGGTGCACAAGCCACTGACTGCTAGAGATGGCTGTGTTTCGAGAAGATTGCGGATCACTCCCTGGGGGGCAGTGAGCTGAGGGGGCTTGCTCTCTATTTGGTCTCAGTTATTTACCGATGTTAACAGAAGATGCCAAACTCTGCAAAATATTTGAGATGGTTTATTTTTTATTTATTTATTTTTTTAGTTGGAGTCTCACTCCGTCGCCCAGACTGGAGTGCAGCGGCCGCTCCCGGCCACTGCAGCCTTGACCTGTCGGGCTCCGGCGATCCTTCCGCCTCAGCCTTCTGAGTAGCTGGAACTACAGGTGTGCG
>NW_007251052.1:0-3651 GCF_000164805.1 Carlito syrichta
GTGCAGAGAGACAGGGTCTGGCAAGACCGGGGTACAGAGATGGTGTTCCGAGGGACTGGGGTGCAGAGAGACAGGGTCTGGCAAGACCGGGGTACAGAGATGGTGTTCAGAGGGACTGGGGTGCAGAGAGACAGGGTCTGGCAAGACCGGGGTACAGAGATGGTGCTCAGAGGGACTGGGGTGCAGAGGTGGGGTTCAGAGGGACTGAGGGGCCGAGAAATGGGGTCCAGGGATACTGGGGCCCAGAGAGACTGGGATGCAGAGAATTGGGGTCCAGAGAGACTGGGGTGCCGAGATAGGGGGTCCAAGTATGGGATTCTGAGAGCTCGGGTCCACATATGGGGTTCAGAGAGGCTGGGACCCAAATAAAAGGTGCTGAGAGATATGAACTCCAGATATGGAGTTCAGAGAGATGAGAGTCCAGAGATGGGGTTCGGGGAGATGGGCATCCAGATATGGGGTTCAGAGAGATGATGGTTCAGATATGGAGTGCAGAGAGGTGAGGGTCCAGATATGGGGTTCAGAGCGATGGGGGTCGAGTGTGGAAATCAAAGGAAGGATGGCAGGGAAATGAAGCGTCCTAATTGGGGCGCAGCCATGGGGCTCCTGATTTGGGGTGTGGGAGTGGAGGTCCAGATAGGGGACTCAAAGTGCAGATGCTTGTGAGATGGGGGTTCAAACAGGGGTGCATGCAGCCACAGAGTTTATAGAGACCAGGGTGCAGGGGGGGAGCTCAGCGAGACCAGAAGCCAAGCTGCGGGGCACAGAGACAGGGTGCCGAGATGCGTGCTGCGCGGTGGCGTGCAGGAAGTCGGGTTGCAGGTGCGGAGGGCAGAAGGGTCAGGGCGAGAGACGGAATCCCAGAGACGGAGATCCAGACGAGGGAAGTCCCGAGGCACGAGGCGGTCAGAGACACGGGGGTCCCCGTGGAAGGGCGCTCGGGGTGGGGGCTCCGAGACGCGGAGCTTTGAGAGGCGCGGTCCGAGGAACGGCGGCTCAGCCCGGGGGCGGCCGAGAGTCGGGATTCCGGACCGGGCCGTCCTGGGGGCAGGCGTGACCACACAGAGGGGCCTGGGAGCGCAGGGGGCGGAGGGGTCCGGCGGGTGCCCTGGGCAGGGCCGGAGCGGAGGGAGCGCTCGCCCCCTTTCCCCGGGCTGGGCCTGCTCGCCCGCGGGAGACAGGAGGGGGCACGCGAGAGTTTGGGGGCTCCCAGGGCCCAGCGCCCCGGGGAGGCGTCACTTACGGCGATGACTTCCAGCCGCTGCCGGTAGAGGGAGCTCTCCGCCATGGGCCTGTGGGAGAGGGTAGGGACTGCGGAGGGGGCTCCCAGGGCCCCCTTTCTCTTGGACGCCGGCCTCTTGGCCAAGATCCCCGAACTGCTTGGAAGCCCCCGGAGCCCAACGCTTTGCCTCTGTTTCCCCTCTGCTCCCGGGGGAGTCTGGGCAGAGGGAGGTGGGTCTCGTGAGAGTGACTGAGCACAGGCCACGGCTGGCTGAGCTAAAGCCCTTGCAAGGCCTGACATCGCCTCACTCAGCCTCAGTTTCCACATCTGTAATATGGGCAGGGATAGCTTGACTCTCGCCTCGCAAAGCGGGATTCATACAGGGAAAGCTCAGGATGCAGTGCTCCAAAAACAGTACCAGACTTTATTAGTAATCACAATTTCAGTGATTTCCTTGATTCAGAACATGTGTGAGCTGGGCTCGGTGGCTCAGCCTGTAATCCCGCGCCTTTGGGAGACTGAGGTGAGCGGATTGCCTGAGCCTGCGGATTTGAGACCCGCCTGGACAACGTGGCGAGACCTCATCTCTACAATAATCAAAATGAGCCGGGCGTGGTAGCGCGCGCCTGTAATTCCGGCTACTCGGAAGGCTGAGGCGGAAGGATCGCCGGAGCCCAGCAGGTCGAGGCTGTGGTGGCCGGGAGCGGCCACTGCCCTCCAGTCTGGGCGACAGAGTGAGACTCCAACTCAAGAAAAAAAAAAAAAAGAACATGTGTGATTAACCCTTCCGCACTGGGGTGGGGGGGAGGGTGAGTGACCCTGGAGAGAGAAGTGGCCATCTCACCATCACCATGGCAACTCCAGAGTGGCCTCCTCTACTTGCCAAGACCCCTCCCTGGGGGCAAGGGTCACTGGGTCGTGCTGCCTCGGACTGGACTCTGAGCTGGGAGGAGGGGGACTCCCCGCTTAAGGTTTAACCTGAAATTCGCCAGTGGCTGTGCTCCTTGAAGCGTATCTCTGGCTCCCAGCCTCTGGGGTGTCTCCCCCTGGGAGTGGGAGACTGGCTGGGATACCCCAAGGTGACTGGGGGCAGTCACTGTCACATCCACCTGGTCATCACAGGCACGCACCAAGCACACCTGCCTATGTCACAGGCCAGTCCCTGCGTCTAGAACTCTAATCCCATTGGGTGAGCGTCAGCCTCAGTGCTGGGACTCCAGCAGGGACCTCCCAGGCCTTCTGTGGCCAATCCGAGAAGGCATAATAGCACTAAGTTCAGCGTTCCCAGCACCCTCTGGGACTTTTGTTGGGGAACCACCGCCACCTCTATCCCCTCCTCCCTGACCCAACTGTGACACGCTGTAGTGGACTCCGCAGAGTTGACCTTCCAGCTGAGAACAGAGCCCGTCGACCATAGCCAGCGCACACCACGCGTCAGGCCCTGCGCTCAAGGTTTCGCCTGGAGTCACTCATTCAATCCTCCCAACCATCCTAGCAGGCAAGTCGTATTCTTGTCCTCATTTCACAGATGGGGAAACTGAGATTCTGAGAGGTGGCACAAAGACTTGCCCATGGTGGTTCATCAGGATCAGAACTCAAGGGTCTCAGGTCCCAAATACTGGGAACAACATTTTTCTAGAGATTTCCTAGTATTTCCTAGGAGGGGGTACAGGTTCAGGCATCCCCAGCTTGGCAGCTAGGAGAACAGAGACCAGCCTAGGGTCCTGGATTCTGGTTGGAGCAGGGAACTGAAGTCAAACTTTGCAGGATGTCCCCAAGGAGGCCCAGACTCCCGGCTTGTAGGTTTGCCCCTGGGGGAGGGCTGCAGTACCCCCTCTCCTGTCCCACCCCCAAGATGTAATCTCCCTGCCTCTTCCTTGCTGGGGGGGATCGGGTTCCCATTGCTAGGCAACCAGGTTTGTAGTTAGTGAATAATGCAATTCTGGTGAATAATCCAGAAGGGCGAGGAACCGAACTGGGGTCCCCAGTGGCAGAGAGCCCCTTTCCCCAAACTCTTTGCAAATCTCTGGAGCCCCTCCACCCTCTCACTTGAAAAAGCCCTCATACCTCGCTTGGCAAATTACTCCATACACCCCATTCGACTGTTTTAACTCTGTGAGGAGACGGCTGGTGGCCCGGGCTTGCGGCCACCAGGAACAGTTGGTGGCCATTTCGTGAAGCAGGTTATCCTTTCAACGTGGCCGCTGTCATTCCCAGCTGGAGAGCTCCCCATTTTCCTGGTGGGGCTTAGGCACTGCCTCCCACCCTGGACCCTGAGGGGTGCTCTGGAGGCAAAGTGTGGGACCCAGGGACCCTGACGTTCCTCACTCCCCCCACCGCAGCACCAGCCCCGCCCCCAGGCTGGACTTTCGGGGGCCACGGAAAATCCCCAAGGAAGAAGGCAGGGGTGGTGTCCACACCCCCCCCCC
>NW_007251052.1:3671-4879 GCF_000164805.1 Carlito syrichta
CCCCCCCCCCATGACACTCTGGGGAAGGGAGCGTCGAGGCGCCCACGGCGTGGGGTGGCCACCCCCTCTCGTTGCCGGGTCCCCTTGGGTGAGGCCGGCATTCCCCATGAGCCCCTCCCAGGACCTCCCCCGACCCCGACACTTACATGGGTGTGGCCGGAGCCCACACCTGGCTCTGGAGGGCCATCTCTGCCCGGACCCCCGCTCTCTGGTCTCTGAGTTCGAGACCCACCACCTGCTTGCCCGAAGGCGCCCTGGAGGCTGTGGCGTGGCCGGCTGGAGGTGGGGGGGGGCTGCGGGCAGGTACCCGGAGAGCTGGTTCAGCTGGTTTGGGCCAGGAGGCGGGAGGCAGGCTGGCGAGGGGGGCTGGGGGCTGGCGGCCGTTCTGGGAGGTACTATCAACTGTCCTGATAAATTATTCACCAGCCTCTGGCCTCCTTGCTGCACTGGGCTGCCTCCCGGAAAACACGCCTGACCACATGTGTGAGGGACAGCGCCAAGCCGCCCCCTCCCCCCCAGGGAGCGGCATCTCCCCTCCGCGCCCTAATCACTTCGAGTCCCGCCGCCCCGCCCAAGGTCACCCACGTGAGGGCGCTGGTGCATGCACGCCCGCCCACAGGGACCGTGCCACCGCCCTCCTTTCCCCTGACTCTCAAGGGGGAGGGAAGCAAGGTGTGTGGGATTCTGGAGACCAGAGGCTGAGCACCATGGGAACCAGGAGGCTTGGGCCCTGGGTAACGGTGGACGGCTTTCCTCAGGGTTGTGTGCCTCAATTTCCCATCCTGTGAAACGGGAGAATCAGGGCCAGGCACAGTGGCTTATGCCTGTGATTCCAGCATTTGGGAGGCCAAGGCGGAAGGAAGGTCACTTGAGCCCAGGAGCTCAAGACTAGTTTGGGCAACACAGTGAGACCCCTGTCTCTAAAAAAAAAAAAAAAAATTGGTCATTGCCAGACCGTCGCCGCCATTGCCTTGCTAAGCTATGGTGTGGCCATGTATTCTTTGAGCTATGGCCAGGCCGTGTTTCCTAACCCCTTGGGGAGGTTAATCTCCTCTTTCTCTCTCTCTCTCCAATTTATTTTCTAAATAAACTATATTTTCTTTTTTTCTTTTTTTTTTTTGAGTTGGAGTCTCACTCTATCACCCAGGCTGGAGTGCAGTGGCTGCTCCCAGCCACCGCAGCCTTGACCCGCTGGGCTCCGGCGATCC
>NW_007251053.1:0-1358 GCF_000164805.1 Carlito syrichta
TGCCCAGGCGGGTCTTGAACCCGCAGGCTCAGGCAATCCACCCACCTCAGCCTCCCAAAGTGCGGGATTACAGGCTGAGCCACCGAGCTGGCTTTCCAGGTCTCTTTGTGATCCCATCTGCGCTGGCCTGCCCCGTAACTCTCCCCCTTCTCGTTTACATGCTTCTGGGGCCCAAGACTCCAACCCCTGCTGACAACTCAAAGTTCCATTCCCAGCTCCTACCTGGGCACCCCCCCATACTCTTTCACACTTAGCCCTTCCCAAACAGAACCCGTGGTCTTTCCCTTAGCCTTGTCCTACCTTGAGGGATGGGACTGTCCCCATCCACCTATTTTCCTAGGAGTCATGCTGGGCATCTCCCTCCTCCCGTGGTCCCTACTACTGCCTCAGCCCACCCCCATCACCTCTCACCAGCACCATGACACAAACTTCTCCTGTGGGCTCTCTTCCTCTGGTCTCTTCCCTATCCCCCTCTACCCTAGCTCCCAGAGTGACGGGTCTAAAATGCAAATCTGTTCCAGACCCGCCTGGGCAACTTGGCGTGACCTCATCTCCACAATAAATTAAAAAAAAAATGAGTCGGGCGTGGTAGCGCGCGCCTGTAGTTCCAGCTACTTGGAAGGCTGAGGCGGAAGGATCGCCGGAGCCCAGCAGGTCAAGGCTGCGGTGGCTGGGAGTGGCCACTGCACTCCAGTCTGGGCGACAGACTGAAACTCCAACTCAAAAAAAAAAAAAAGAAAAGATTTCCTCTACATACACTGAGAACCACAGACAGTGTAATAATTTTTGCTTCAACCATAATTTAGAAAACTCGAGAAAGGATTCGATTTACCCACAGTTTGTTTTTTCTTCCTTCCTGATATTCCAATTTTCCTTCTTTTAGCTTTCCCTTTAGGTTTAGAGAATTTTTTTTAAGATTAGAAAGTATAATTTATTTAAAAAGTAAATTAGAGAAAGAGGAGATTTACCTCCCCAAGGTAGGGAAGAGGGCCAAAGCCCTCGAGGACCGCCATAGCTCAAAGAGCACATGGCCACACCAATCTAATAGGACAATGGCCAGAGAATTTCTTTAGCTGTTCTTTTAGGGAAGGCGAACTGACAACAAACTTTGTTTCACTTCATCCAATGATGTCTAAATTCCCCTTTTGGCCGGGCTCGGTGGCTCAGCCTGTAATTCCAGCACTTTGGGAGGCGAGGCAAGTGGACTGCCTGAGCCCGCGGGTTCGAGATCCACCCGGGCAACTTGGCGAGACCTCGTCTCTACAATAAATCAAAAATTAGACGGGCGTGGTAGTGCGCGCCTGTAGTTCCGGCTACTTGGAAGGCTGAGGCCGAAGGATCACCGGAGCCCAGCAGGT
>NW_007251053.1:1559-15157 GCF_000164805.1 Carlito syrichta
TATGTATATATATATATATATATATTTTTTTTGAGTTGTAGTCTCACTCCATTGCCCAAGCTGGCGTGCAATGGCGTCAACTTGCTGGGCTCCGGCGATTCTTCTGCTTCAGCCTTCCAAGTAGATGGAACCACAGGAGCGCACTACCACACCTGGCTAATTTTTCATTTATTGTAGAGAGGAGGACTCGCCAAGTTGCCTGGGCTGGTCTCCAACTGCAGGCTCAGGCAATCCACTTACCTTGGCCTCCCAAAGTGCTAGTATTACAGGCTGAGCCACCGAGTTCAGCCTATATCTTTTATATACAGTAATATATATATATATTTCCTGATATTACACATACACATACACACACACACCACACACACATCCCCTGGGGGTGCCAAAAAAAGTATACACATTTTGCTTCTGCCGCCGTAGCCATTGGAGAGCAGCAGCCATGGCCCTGTGCCACCCCATGGCCGTGGGCCTTAACAGGAGCCACGAGGTGACCAAGAACGTGAGCAAATTGGGGCACAGCCGCTGCCGTGGGCGCCTGACCAAGCACACCAAGTTTGTGCGGGACACAATCCGAGAGGTGTGCAGCTTTGCCCTGTAAGAGCGGTGCGCCATGGAGCTGCTCAAGGTCTCCGGGAATAAGTGGGTGCTCAAGTTCATCAAGAAATGTGTGGGGACACACATCCGTGCCAAGAGGAAGGCGGTGGCCAAGGGCTGAGACCCCCAACTCCCATAACACCTTGCAGAAAAAAAAGGATACACATCTTGAGAGATGTTATCTACGTATTACTTTTAGTTCACCATAATCAGAAGTGTCTGGATGCTGATGGTAACCACTCTGAGCACTTCTTGTAATTGCAGGAGTCAACTGTGCCTTGTATTTATCTTATCAAGTATTACAATTTTTTTTTTTTTTTGAGTTGGAGTCTCACTCTGTTGCCCAGACTGGAGTGCAGTGGCCGCTCCCGGCCACCACAGCCTCGACCTGCTGGGCTCCGGCGATCCTTCCGCCTCAGCCTTCCAAAGCCGGAATTATAGGCATGCACTACCACGCCCGGCTGATTTTTTGATTCATTGTAGAGATGAGGTCTCAGTGCCCAGGCGGGTCTCGAACCCGCGGGCTCAGGCAATCCACTCACCTCAGCCTCCCAAAGGCACGGGATTACAGGCTGAGCCACCGAGCCCGGCAAGTATTACAATTTTAATAGTTTACTTTCTTAAACATGTATACATTGTTTTTGGCACCCTCTGTATGTGTGTGTGTTTGTGTGTACATATATACACACACACACTTCAGAAATTATACATATAGATATACAACTTCAGGAAATACATGTTTTTTACTGGATATAGAATTTCAGATTGACCATTCTTTTTTACTATGTAAAAATGTACCACTTTCTCCTGAACTTACAAAAATCTCTTATTAAAAATTGTCTTCCCCCATAGGTAAGGTGTCATTTTTTGCCACTTTTGAGATGTTCTTTTTCTTTAGTTTTCAGAGGTTTGACTACAGTGTATCTTAGAATTTTTTTTTGGATTTATCCTGTTTGAAATACACTAGGCTTCTTAAATTTGTATTTGTCATTGCTGGGGAGTTTACATCCATTATTTCTTTTTTTTTTTTTTTTTTTTTTTGAGTTGGAGTCTCACTCTGTCACCCAGACTGGAGTGCAGTGGCCACTCTCAGCCACCATAGTCTCGGCCTGCTGGGCTCCGGCTATTCTTCTGCCTCAGCCTTCCAAGTAGTTGAAACTACAGGCGTGCGCTACCATGCCTGGCTAATTTTTTTTTTTTTTTTAATTTATTGTAGAGATGAGGTCTTGCCAAGTTGCCCAGATGGGCCTCGAACCCGCGGGCTCAGGTAATCCACTCACCTCAGCCTCCCAAAGGCACGGGATTACAGGCTGAGCCACGGAGCCCGGTTAACAGCCATTATTTCTTCAACTACTTTTTCAGCCCCACTCTTTCTTCTTTTGGGACTCTGAAGACATAAGCTTTTAGATTTGTTATAGTACCATAGGTCCCCGAGTTCCTTTATTTATTTTAGTTTGCTTTCTTTTATTCAGATCAGGTGCCGATCATAATCCCAAAAGACAAAACCCTGAATGCCATTATCGCAAATGATGAAATCTCTAACGTCTAATTGACTCCCCAAACCAAAATGAAAGATGTAAAATTAGGTGCTATCAAGGCTTCTAAAAATTTCAAGGTGTGAAATGAATTAGAATTTCAAACTAATAGTTTTCTCCATTCAGCCCAAGGCATTTGGCAGGAAAGTCAGGTAAGTGGATTGGCCACACAATACATCAATGACAAAAACTTTTGCTGGGCATGGTGGCTCACACCTGTAATGCCAACACTTTGGGAGGCGGAGGCAAGGATTGCCTGAGCCCACAGGTTCAGGACCAGCTCGGGCAACCTGTTAACACCTCATCTCTGTGATAAATCAAAAAATTGGCTGGGTGTGGTGGCACACACCAGTGGTTACAGCTTCTTGGAAGGCTGATTTGGAAGGACTGCCTGAGTCCAGCAGGTTGAGGCTGTGGAAGTTGTGAGTGTGCCACTGCACTCCTGCATGGGTGACAATGAGATTCCCACTCAAAAAAAACGAAAAAAGAAAAAAGAAAAGCATCATTTTGTCTGCACTGGCATTCCTTCCAGCTAATGAAATTCCAGCTTTTAATGAATTAAAGCCACATTTGCCTGAAGAAGCCAGTGAAATTACTGACGGTTCCACAATGATTATGTGGGTAGTAGGACAGGAAGACACTTATGCAACAGTGTTGCTGTTTGATTACCAGTTTTGTTTCAGCCAAATTTATGGTCTGTGTATGAGCACAAGTGGAATGAATTCTGCATAACCAAAACATCAAAACGTGGCACAGAAGATGGAAAAATTTAATAGGAATGCTCATGTTAGTGTATACCAAATCACAGAAATTTCAAAAAGAGCAGCACCATGTAGAAAATGAATGGGAATATACTCTGACAAAGGCCATGCCCCCAAGGGAAAAAAGCAGCTATTGTGATGCTGGACTTCAAAATATACTTGGAAAGTCAACAATCTCTTATGAACTACCTCTGTGTAATGGCCCATAATTCAATATACTTTTTCATACACCTAAATTCTTTTTAAAATTTTTCCATTTTAAATCTTTTTTTTTTTTTTACAATTTGCTATGCTGTTTCATCTTCACATCATTTCCAACACTGGAAGTATAAACTGTGTAAAAGTTTTTAAGATGTGACTCCACGAGTTTATTATCACAACGCTGACTTAGTGTGCTATCACTGTGCACGTGCGTAAACATATTGAAACTTCCTCACTGGTGCCAAGTGGGGGTAAAGTCCATCATCCCACTAGTCCATCCCACTGGTCTCTGTGGTTAACACCCTGGCTGGGACGCCTCATTTCTCCTCCCCAAACGACCTCCACTGACACCAACTGAAATTTTCAGCTCCTGGTTCGGCCTTCTCTGATATACTCCAGCAGAGATTTTGATGTGCCCGCAATACTCAAAAAAAAAAAAAATTTTTTTTTCTTTTCTAATGCCTAGTTAATCTAAGAGGTAAATTACACCTAAGTGTAACTTATTTAAACCAAGGTAAAGGCCATTAGTTTGGCTCCCTTGTTCCTTATCTCTATGCTGGGCCAGACCATGCTTAACACCCAGGAGATGCTTTAGGCCCAGGGGGTATTTGGTCACTGTGCCAAGGGCTTTCACAGACATTCATGCTCACATTCCCTCAGCTGCAGAGACTGACGATGAGCAAGTCATGTGTGTGAATGCCCCCATGTCACAGCTGGTGAGCAGTAGAGCAGAGGCAAATTCTCATTTTCTGGTGCCAATGCTTACTAAGGCCACTTAACACAATCTTTTAAGAAATGACAGTTCAACCGGGCTTAGTGGCTCAGCCTGTAATCCCGCGCCTTTGGGAGGCCGAGGTGAGTGGTTTGCCTGAGCCCACGGGTTTGAGACCTGCCTGGGCAACTTGGCGAGACTTCATCTCTACAATAAATCAAAAAATTAGCCTGAGCCCGCGGGTTCGTGACCCACCTGGGCAACTTGATGAGACCTCATCTCTACAATAAATCAAAAAATTAGCCGGGTGTGGTAGCGCGCACCTGTAGTTCCAGCTACTTGGAAGGCTGAGGCGGAAGGATCGCCGGAGTCCAACAGGTAGAGGCTGCGGTGGCCAGGAGTGTGCCACTGCACTCCAGTCTGAGCAACTGAGTGAGACTCTAACTCAAAAAAAAAAAAAAAGAAAGAAATGACAGTTCAAGTTGGGCACGGTGGCTTGTGCCTCTAGTACCAGTACACTGGGAGGCCAAGGCAGGACTGCTTGAGCCCAGGAGTTCGAGACCAGACTGGGCAACAAAGCGAGACCCCCCCATCTCTACAATAAAATTAAAAACATCAGCCAGCCTTGCTGGCACATGCCTGTAGTCCCAGCTACTCAGAGGCTGAGGTGGGAGGGTTGCTTAGGCCCAGAAGGTCAAGGCTGCAGTGAGTACTTCAGCCCAGGTGAGAGACCTCAGACTCAAAAAAAAAAAAAAGAAAAGACAGCTCAAAGGTAGGAATAACAAACGTTTATTCAGAAATGGATAAGTAATACATAGTCACCCTCCATCCCTTAATGCCTCTTCCTCTCCTTTTGAACAGGAGACACCGATGGGTAATACAGGGGAGTGGGAGGTGGAAAAGGACACAGGACTGGCCCACCACCTTCTCTTCCCCGTTTCCCAAGATGACAGTTTGCAGAGCAGAAGAGGCAAACAGGTCCCCTTCCCCCGTCATTGTACCATATGTCACCCAGAGCAGGAGCTCCAGAGGGTCAGGCAGCTGCAGCTGGCCCAATGAAACTGACAACCAGAGCACACATGGCTTGGGAATAAGGGGAGGGTAAAGCCATGCAGGCAGAATGTTGACCATCCCCTACTCTAAGCCAAGTCTAAACAGTGAGCCAACTGTTCCCAGCACCCAAAAACCAGGTTCTACTGCCTTCTGGGTGCTCTCTTGGACCAGGAAGGGTAAAGTGTGGGAGGAATGTCTTCCAGGTGCTAAATGAAAGAAGTCCACACCCATGCGAAGGGGGTAAGAAGAAAAGCAGCATTCTTTAAAGAATCGGGAAGGGGAGCACCATCAGGCCCTTCCTTGGACTTCCTGGCCCAGGCAACCTTAGAGTCCAGGGACTGAAGCTGGGTTCAAACTCTGGGTCCTCCTTGCTTGATAGACTTATCTCTGGAAATGTGAGTTTCTAGGTTTTTCTTTACTGGGCTAGCCTCAAGCAAGTCTCAAGTGGCTGTAAGGATCTTAGGTTCCCTTTACTTTCTAGGCTGTACCTTTCACAGTACTTGCTACTGATTCTGTAGAGTTGCCAGCATCCTGCTCCCCAGCTTGCTCCAGTTGTGCAGCCTGGATTCCTTTTACTGTCCCAACAAACCAACAGAGGACTGCTAGATGGTACTGGGAGCATCACTGCCTTGGTGTTCAGCGACTACCCCTGGGTTCTACAGTCTTGCCCCAGCTGTGTGGGCCCAGGTTGGGGAAACAGCTCATCAACTTGCAGGCTGCCCTGCTTGCTTGACTCCTCCCCTGCCCACCTCCCCCAGGCAGGAAAATAGGCTTCTGGTCATGGACGGATGAGTCACTCAAAAGTGGGGACAGTACCCCTTGGTGGCAGCAGGATATATGCTTCCTGGCATTCCTCACTGCTGTCCTATAGACAACTGATGCCAGAAAGGAAGAGCCAGGAGCAAACCACCCTCTTCCATTCAAATAATCCCCAGACCTATAGCATTACAGAATGGGAGGCAGAGCCTTTGAAGGGTCCAACTAGAAAGCTGGCATCTGCACCAAAACCAGAGTGCTGAGTGCCATGCTAGACAAGAACTGGGAAGGTGAGCAATGTAAGCCCTCCCAGCAGTGACACCCAGAAGGACAAGAAGACTGGATGGCTATTCAGCACAACTCAGGAAAAAGGGAAATGTGGACACTTGAGAATTTCCTTTGGGCTGCCTGAGAAGCATAGGCTCTCAAGCCAAGAGCTGGCTACACACGATCTTGGAAGAGCAGAAGTTTCATCCAGCCTTGCCACCAGTCAGGCATGGAGCCAAGAGTGAGAGGACAAGAGGCCTATCACAGCCGGGTGTGGTGGCTCATGCCTGTAATACCAACACTTTGGGAGGCAGAGGTGAGAGGATTGCCTGAGCCCAGGGGTTCGAGACCAGCCAGGGTAACTTGGTGAGACCTCGTCTTTACAATAAATCATAAAAAATCATCTGGGCATGGTGGCACACACCTGTGGTTTCAGCTACTTGGAAGGCTGAGGCAGAAGGATCATCTGAGCCCAACAGGTTGAGGATACAATGGCCTTGAGCGTGCCATTGCACTCCAGCCTGAGTGACAGAGCGAGACCGACTCAAAAAAAAAAAAAAACAAGAGAGGAAAAAAGAGGTCTATCACCTGACCCCCCCATCCAGGCCACCTCCCCTGACCAGGTGAGTGGCACAGCTTTCAAGCTGACCAGGCCCTCACAGGATGGCAGGGGTTTCCATTCCCTGCTTTGCTTGAAAAGCTTAAAAAACAGAAAGGAAAAGTAAAGTCCTTCAAACAGCCCCTGCCCTGTATCCCATGGGACCACAGGAAAGCCACTCAGAGAATTTAGTGTACCATTTCCAGATAAGAAACCAGCCTGGGGCTAAGGTTTGGGGAGAAACACTCTGAGAAACACAAGCCTACCTTGGGTGATGAGGTGGAGAGAAAAAACACTACAGGAAATGTTAACGTACAGAAGAAGAACACAGGGAAGAACAAACACAGAACGGCGGGTGCCCTCCAGTGAGGAAGCTCTCTACCCCTGGCGGCCCTGCCCACGCTCAGAGGTCTCCAGTCCAATGGCCCATTGGTCACAAGCCTTGCCTTGGGAAACAGAGCCACCCTCCTCTGCCCCCGCTTCTGGCTGCCTTACTCCCCTGCTCAAAGTTTGATTTTGAATTCTGTGGGCTGTGTGGTCACAGAGGCCCCTGAGGACTTGAAGAGCGCCTTCAGGATGGTGTCAGGGTCCACTTCAGCAGGAGGGTTAGATGAGGAGGCAGAATTCACCCTGCGAGGCAGCTCACTCTCCTTTTTCACTGAGGGACTGTCACTCAGCCGCCTATGGAGAGCAAAGAGTAAAAATCCTTGTCAGTTTTTCCTAGATTGGGAGGGCACCCACCATTTACTGAACATCTGTCATGAACTAGGCACTGGGTGTTAACACCTTCATCTCATTTCATCTTGTAGTAAACTACCACTTTTCTTACTGATGAGAAAACTGAGATACAGCCTGCTAAGTTCTGGGGGTTTTAAGTTCAAGAAACACTGTATGTCCCTCCTGGATGGCAACACACATTATACACAATTGGAGAGGCCCAAAAGTAAATTTGATTTAACTCTGTTTAGCTCTATGGTCATCAAATGTATTAGGTCACAAAATCCTAAGCAACCTTTTTAGAATACAACTTGCAGGGCTTGGTGGCTCAGTCTGTAATCCTGTGCCTTTGGGAGGCTGAGGTGAGTGGATTGCCTGAGCCCGCGGGTTCAAGACCCGCCTGGGCAGCAAGACCTCATCTCTACAATAAATCAAAAAATCAGCCGGGCGCGGTAGCGTGTGCCTGTAATTCCAGCTACTCGGAAGGCTGAGGTGAGTGGATTGCCTGAGCCCGCAGGTTCGAGACCTGCTTAGGCAGGCGAGACCTCATCTCTACAATAAATAAAAAAATTAGCCGGGCGTGGTAGCACGCGCCTATAATTCCGGCTACTTGGAAGGCTGAGGCGGAAGGATTGCTGGAGACCAGCAGGTCGAGCTGCAGTGGCCGGGAGCAGTCACTGCACTCCAGTCTGGGCGACAGAGTGAGACTCCAACTCAAAAAAAAAAAAAGAATACAACTTATTCCTGAAATGCAGTTTAAGAAGCATGTCCAAAATCACATTACTGAACTAAGGGTTCATATCCTAGTCTTTCTAAATCTCAAAGTCTATCTCTAGCCTGCCCTGTACTATCCCAACCACCTTGGCAAGTCTAACCTCTTCCCTGGGTATGTGGCTCCTTCCTAAAAAATGATGTTCCCCCCAGTCTCAACATTTTATGCATCTCAGGCTCAAAAAAAGCCCTCAGCCCTGGGCCAGGCATGCATGCACAGGTGTGTGTAAGAAACAAGGTATAAGGCCGGGCATGGTGGCTCACGCCAATAATCCCAGCACTTTGGGAGGCCGAGGTGAGAGGACTGCCTGGGCCCACGGGTTCGAGAACAGCCTGGGCAACTTGGCGAGACCTCATCTCTACAATAAAAATAAAATTTAAAAAAAGACAGAAACACGGTATAATGAGCCAGGTATGATGGCTCACATCTGTAATCCCAGCTACTTAGGAGGCTGAGGCAGAAGGACAGCTTGAGCCTAAGAGTTTGAGACAAGCCTGTTCAACAAAGCAAGACATGTCTCTACAAAAATAAATAACAAAAACCCCCCACTGGAGAGCAAAACGAGGGGCAGCACCTGGCACTGTCCCCATCACAGTCAGTCATGAAGAGGTAGAGTACTTTGTTCACATGGACGATGCACACAGCTGTGCAAAGGAGACATGAGTGGCTATTCTCTGCTTTCTCTCAGATGTTTTTCAGATTGCAAGGCTGAGAACAAGATCATGATGCTAACGCCTACAGGGCGTTATTTTCCCAAGGAAATAACAAAGCAAACCACTTTGGTCAAATGTAAGCATTTTGAATGACCAGCTAGCTGCCATCTGAACAGAAGAAGCGGAACAGGGGATGGAGGAGAGCTGTGAGGCCGGCAGTTTACCTGCCTGAAGGAAGGAGACAGGCAACTGTGCAGAGCAAATGAGCGGGAAAGCACAACCCAGCACCCGCCTTTGGAACTTACAGCAGGATGGGCTGGTCTGAGGTGATGACGTTCCCATTCATGTGAAGGTTGCACTTCATCGGCTGTCCTAAAAAAACCAAAGAGAAGGCTCTGAGGATTCAGCTCCTCACATATGTAGACAGTGCTGCACCTCCATGGCCAATGGTCAACGCAACCACCACAGCTGGCTCCACAGCGGGGGACAGGGCTACCAGGTTCCAGTCAAACCCAGACACAAGGAAAATCCCAGGGTGTGAGGAAACCTCAGCAAGGAGCAAAGCAAAGCAGCCTCAAAGCAGATGAGAGAAGGGGAGGGAGCAACTGGTCTCAGGGCAAAGCCAGTTGAGCTTGCGCGGGGAAGCAAGGAGTAAAGGGAACTGCTTATGCCGTCAAATTAAGTGAAGAAGCCGGGCTCGGTGGCTCAGCCTGTAATCCCGCGCCTTTGGGAGGCTGAGGTGAGTGGATTGCCTGAGCCCGCGGGTTCGAGACCCGCCTGGGCAACTTGGTGAGAGCTCATCTCTACAATAAATCAAAAATTAGCCAGGCATGGTAGCATGCGCCTGTAGTTCCAGCTACTTGGAAGGCTGAGGCAGAAGGATCGCCGGAGCCCAGCAGGTCGAGGCTGTGGTGGCCAGGAGCGGCCACTGCACTCCAGTTGTGTACTCCAGTCTGAACGACGGAGCGAGACTCCAACTCAAAAAAAAAAAAAAAAATTAAGGGAAGAAAGAGGAGCCAAGTTATGTTCAGACTTCAGCTCTATGGTACAGCCTACTGTTCCTCAGCTACATCCCTGGACAGCATGTTACTGTACTGAATACTGTAGGCAACTGTATTTGTATATCTAAACATAAAAAGGTACAAACTACAGTATCCTGTTATGGGACCACCAGCACATACATATTCCATTGTTGACCAAAATGTCATCATATGGCACAAACAAATTTAAAAAGTAAAAAAACCCTACAGAATGGGAGAAAATAATGATAGATCATTTATCTGATAAGGGACTTACATCAAGAAGATATGAAATAACCTTTATAACTCAACAATAAAAGAGAACCTAATTAAAAAGTGGGCAGAGAGTCTTCTGAATATACATTTCTCCAAATAAGATATACAAATGTCTTTCCACATCCATGCATGTAGCAGAATAAAAGAAAAAACAATAAAAAATTAACAGATATTTGAAAGTTAAATAAAAACAAAGACAATTTTTTAAAAAAATGTACAAATGGCCAATAAGCACATGAAAAGGTGCGAAACACCATTAGCCACCAGGAAATGCAAATCAGAACTACACTGACTCACCCAGGTGAAGTCCCCCAGGTGCCAACATTTAAACAAGGCTCCAGGCCTTTGAGGAGTCTGTGTCCTAGCAGGAGACCAACATCTGAAAGGGAGGTTTGACTCTTGGCTTCTCTGGCAAACCCGGTAAGAGAATCATCCATGGAGAAATGGCATTTCCCTTCTTGCTGGGCTCAAGTTCAAGAGATGGGTGAAAACGGGGCCCTGTGAAACTCATAGCTCAGAACTACTCAGAGGCTGCATATCCCTGCCTGTTCCTGGTGCCCAGGAGGGCCCAGAGGGGTGATGGTACCAGGATGCCCTTCCACCCATCTCAGAGGGAGGCTTTCCCCAGAAGGTCTGCTGCCCGACAGTAACAGAGAGCAGGAGGGGAAGGGGCTGCTTTCTCCTTAACTTACCGTCCAGACACCGGTTGTTGTACTTCTTATATGCAGTGATAGCATCATCCTTTTTCACAAAGACCACCTCGGCTACCCCAGGATGGACCAGTCGAGCTCGTTTGAGGGCTCCACACACACAGAAAAGCTCCTGCAGAGAACAAGAGGGGTTGGGCCTGCCAAAGAATTTCTGGTTGTGGCCATTCACACACTCCAAGAACTCTGGGATGGCTGGTGGCTATGCTGCAGCTAAACATGCCTTGAGCCCAAGATTTCAGGGAGGCTCCATTTCAGGTGTTCTTGAAACACTCACAGTCCTCAATATGGCACCAGATGAGGAACAAGCTGCACTGCCAGTGGGAAATGGATCTGGGACCTCCCAGCAAGTCACCACCAAAGTTCTCAGTGTCCATATTAACAGAGATAACTTAAAATTACTTTTCTCAGACAGCTATGTCATGAGAAGGAATGTGTAGGTTCACCAAAGACAGTTGCTAATATGTCACCTAGAAACCTGCTAAATATACAAATTTTGGCTAGGCTTGGTGGCTTAGCTTGTAACCCACCAGCACAAGAAGAGTGGATTGCCTGAGCCCGCTGGTTTGAGACCAGCCCGGGAAACTTGGTGAGACCTCATCTCTACAATAAATAAAAAATTAGCCGGGCGTGGTAGCATGCACCTATAGTTTTGGCTACTTGGAAGGCTGAGGTGGAAGGATCCCCGGAGCCCAGCAGGTCAATGCTGGGGTGGCAGTGAGCGTGCATGCCACTGTGCTCCAGCCTGGGTGACGGAATGAGACTCCAACTCAAAAAACCCCACAAAAAACAAATTTTTGGCTGGGAGTGGTGGCTCACATCTATAATCCTGCACCTCCATGGCCAATGGGGTTTTAAGTTCAAGAAACACTGCATGTTTGGCCGGGCTCACTTTGGGAAGCCGAGGTGAGAGGATTGTCTGAGCCCACGAGTTCGAGACCAGCCTAGGCAACTTGGCAAGACCTCATCTTTACAATAAATCAAAAAATTAGCCAGGCATGGTGACAGTTGGTAGTTCTAGCTACTTGGAAGGCTGAAGCAAAAGGATCACCTGAGCCCAACAGGTCGAGGCTGTGGTGGCCGTGAGTGTGCCACTGCACTCCAACCTGGGCAACAGAGACTCCAACTCAAAATAAATAAATAAATAAAATAAAAATTTTAGAAGTCTAACCAGACTGACCAATGGTTCCAGTTTGGCTGGACTGAGGGGTTTCATTTCTGAAACTAAAAAGGACTGTACTAGCTACCTCTCAGGGTTACTGGAAAGCTCAACTGAGAAAATATTTAAGGAAGTGCCTTGCACACATTATCATCATCCTGACTCCAATGCCCTCCTCATTTTACAGACAAGGACACTGGGGTCAGAGAGGGAGCACAAAGTGAAGAAGGACAGCAGAGACTGACTAGCACTGAAGCCATTTCCTCACCTGCAACTGCTTTCATAAGGCTGTTATGAGGGCAAAGAGAAGGTTTATGAAAAGGTCCTTGAAATGATTTGTTTTCAGCGATAAAGGGGAGAAACATTAAATATCAAAACAAGGATATGGAACTACAGCTGTCCCTTTAAACCTGCAGGGACCCCTGCAAATACCAAAATCCCTGGATGCCCAAGTCCCCAATATTAAATGGCACAATGTTTACATATAACCTACATACAAACTGTTATACCACAAATCATCTCTAGATTACTTAGAATACCTAATACAATATAAATGCTAAGCCAATAGTTGTTATATTGTACTGTTTTTTTAAGTCTGTACTTTATTATTATTATTATTATTATTAGACAGGGTCTCACTCTGCCATCTCTCCGGAATATAATGGCATGATCACGGTTCACTGCAGCCTTGAACACCTGGGCTCAGGTGATCCTCCTGCCTCAGTCTCCTGAGGAGCCAGGACTACAGGCACATACCACCACATCTGGCTAATTTTCTAATTTTTCACAAAGACAGGGTCTTGCTATGTTGCCCAAGCTTGCCTCAAATTCCTGGCCCCAAGTGATTCTCCTGCCTTGGCCTCCCCAAGTGCTCTCCTGCCTTGGCCTCCCCAAGTGCATTACAGGCATTGGTTTTTTTCATCAAAAATATTTTTAGGCTGGGCGCAATGGCTCACGCCTGTAATCCCAGCACTTGGGAGGCAGAGGAGAGAAGACTGCCTGAGCTCAGGAGTTTAAGACCAGCCTGAGCAATGTGGTGAGACCTCGTGTCTACAATAAACTAAAAAAATCAGCCAGATATGGTGGCACATAGCTGTAGTTCCAGCTACTTGGAAGGCTGAGGTGAGAGGTTCACCTGAGCCCAAAAAGTTGAGGTTGCAGTGGCTGTGAGTGTGCCACTGCACTCCAGCCTGGGCAACACAGTGAGACTCTGATTCCAAAAAAAAAAAAAAAAAATTTTTTTTTCCCAAAATTAGTCAGATGTAGTGGCACACACCTGTGGTTCCAGCTATTTGGAAGACTGAGGGGAAGGATTGCCTGAGTCCAGCAAGTAGAGGCTGTGGTGGCTGTGAGCGTGCCACTGCACTCCAGTATGGGCAACAGAGTGAGACTCCAACTAAAAAAAAAATTTTTTTCAATCTGCCACATCCATGGATACAGAACACCCAGATATGGAGGGCCAACTGTAAATATTAGTTGTAATTCCAATTTTATTACTGTTGTTCTTTTAACATTACCTATCTGGTTAGAAAAGAAGTCAGGGTAATTCTGCATAAAGTGTGTGGCACATAACAACTGTTCCATAAATGGTAGCTATTATTACTCTTATAATCAGAAAAAAGCTTTCTTTATGACTTGTCAAGTATTACACTTGACAAGGACACAACTCCCATTCTTGTGTGCACTGTTCCTAGCACTGTCCCTGCTAAAGGACGACATACTGGTGGGTCTACTTAGTTCTAACATCAATCACACAGTGCTTCTGTGTATCACAATTAAGACTCTTTTTTTTTTTTTGAGTTGAAGTCTCACTCTGTC
>NW_007251053.1:15450-19640 GCF_000164805.1 Carlito syrichta
GAGGTGAGTGGATTGCCTGAGCCCGCAGGTTCCAGACCCGCCTGGGCAACTTGGTGAGACCTCATCTCTAAAATAAATCAAAAACTAGCCAGGCATGGTAGTGTGCGCCTATAATTCCAGTTACTTGGAAGGCTGAGGCGGAAGGATCGCCGGATCCTAGCAGGTCGAGGTTGCGATGGCCGGGAATGGCAACTGCACTCCAGTCTGGGCAACAGAGTGAGACTCCAATTCAAAAAAAAAAAAAGACTCTTAACAAATACAATAGCAGGCTGGACTCGGTAGCTCAGCCTGCAATCCTAGCGCTTTGGGAGGCCGAGGTGAATGGATTGCCTGAGCCCGCAGGTTCAAGACACACCCGGGCAACTTGGCGAGACCTCATCTCTACAATAAATCAAAAACTAGCAGGGCATGACAGTATGCACCTGTAGTTCTAGTTACTTGGAAGGCTGAGGTGGAAGGATCGCCAGAGCCCAGCAGGTAGAGGCTGCAGTGGCCGGGAGTGTGCCACTGCTCTCCAGTCTGGGCGACAGAGGGAGACCCAACTCAAAAAACAAACAAACAAAAAAATAATAGCCAGTGCAGGCATACAAAAGCTAGAACTCAGCTGGAAGAAGAGGCTGAGTTGCATTCATTTTGTGATCTGACAGTTCTAAGGGTGCCTAGATTTTTAAATCAATGGCTCTTTTGGTGCCTGAGTGAATAAGAGGCTGAAAAGGAATTTTTAGCAGTATCTGGGTCCCTACTCACTAGTCATGACTCCGGTTTTGCCCATGACTGGATGGGTGGTAAAGGATGTCCCAGGAAGGCAGACAACACCAATTCATCTCACTTTTTTCACTTTGGAAGAGTCATGTACAACCCCCCAAAGGAGGTAGGAAGCTCCAAAGACTCATGGGAAAATAGGACCCACTGGGTACTGCACAGTGGGACTTAAGGATTCCATTTAGGACCCATTACTCCAGACATCCTCTAACCCCAAGATTCAAGCCAGGCAACTGGCCCTCAGGTAGAAGCTGTGCAGAAAGAGTGAACACAGCCAGCCTGACTGCTATCCTTTTTGAAAAGTCTGCTTCAAAGGTTGGCCCTTGGCTGGCATCTGGAAACTTGGATTTCAGGAGGTTCCCTAAAATGCACAAAAAATATGGTTTCTGATGAATACTTCCTTCTGGGAGTCTGGCCTTTTGGTACATGCCAGCAGAGACTGCCTAAGTAACTAGTCCCCAGAAAAACCTCTGGGCACTGAGTCTTCAATGAGCTCTCCTGGTTTCATGTGTTGTCACAACTTGTTGCTGGGAGAATAACATGCATCCGTGTCACTCTACTAGAAGACTCTGGAAGCTGTGCCTGGTTTCCCCCAGACTTTGTCCCTTGAGCTGAATGCTCTGTATCCTTTTGCTGTAATAAATCTTAGCTCTGAGTACATCTACAAGCTGAGTTTTACGAGTCCTTGTATTCATCAAACCTGAGGTGGGTGTTAGGGACCACAAAAGCAGTTTGAGATTTAAATTTCTGGCAGGTCACAGTACTTACAACAATGTCCTCCTCAGTGACTCGCGGGTGCAGATTATTCACAGTCATCTTGGTGCCTTCCAAAGGGCTGAGGACAGGCTGCCACATAGACAAGGGTGTTACCAGAAGTTGAACAGAAGCATGCACTCACACAACAAAACTTACTCCAGGCACACAAACAAGAAGGCCCAGAGGGGAGCTCCATGGAAAGCTGTCACAACTGGGCCCCTTGGACCTCAGCACCTATCACACCCCCACCACTCTATGCTAAGGGCACAGACCTTCCATCATTTCCCAAATATGCCAGCCTTTCAGGCTCTGAGCCTCTGCCTGGAATGCTAAGCATGCTTCCAGACCTACTCAGTTCAAAAAGTCCTTTCTCCTTAAAGCCTTCTGAGACTTACCATGTGAAATGAGATGCTCTTTCCTCAATACTCCCAGCAGCTCTCTTCTGAGAGAGCCTGTACTGTATCACCAGATAGTGACTGCTCTGCAGGTCTGTTGTCCCCACTAGCTTGCAAGCTCTTTGAAGACAAGAGTCCCTAGGTCTTGGTTTGCTCATCTGTAAAATGGCGATGGCAACACCTACCCCACCCAAGGGTGTTGTGAGGAGCCAGTGGGGGTACATACAGCACACTACCCACCCAGCACAAGCTGACTCTTAACTGGTGTAGTCACCTTCACCTCACCTCAGCAGGTGGCAGCTCTTTGGGGGGTTCCTCCTTGTTCACCAGTGTCCGGGACATGTTGGTCAAGGCTTTTGTTCGAATAGATGAGGGGAGAGCAGGAGCCGTGTAAGCATCATTCTGAACCACTTTGGTGAGAGGGAGAGCCTTGGACATGGAGAGCTTGGAACTACTCAGCCCAGACTAAACAAAGAGACAGAAGGGAACCTGAGAAGCCAGACCTGGACTCTTCCGAGAAGCCCCAAGGGGCTGACAACCTGTTGAAAGCAAGAATTCTTAATGCCTCCTAGCTCTCCAATTCCAATAGAGGCTTGGGACCAAAAAGGCTGCTGACTACAAGTGACATTCCACGGAGAAAGGGTGAACAGGAGAAAAAAACACAGCCTAAGCACATGCTCATAAAGCTATCTTCTATAGTGTTGGAAGCTCTTAGCAGGAAGCCAGACATGACCTGGAAACTCACCCAGGAGCCTCAGGCTCACCAATAATACCACTTAGACTTTCCAAAAACTCTACAATCTGGGGCTGGTCAGAATCAAAATCTTGAGGTCAAGTTCATTCCGAGACATGTGTCTATCACAATGGGCTAAGCTCTAGGATGACTGGGCATAGACACCCACGCTGAAGAAGGGCCAGAACTCAGCTGAGCATGGTGGCTCACGCCTGTAACCCCAGCACTTTGAGAGGTCAAGGCGAGAGAACTGCCTGAGCCCACAGGTCCGAGACCAACCTAGGCAATAAGGTAAAACCTCATCTCTACAATAAATAAAAAAATATTAGTCAAGTGTGGTGGCACACAGCTAGAGTTCCAGCTACTTGGAAGGCTGAGATGGAAGGATTGCCTGAGCCCAGTAGGTCAAGGTAGCAGTTGCTGTGAGCCACTGCTACCCAGCCACCCAGCCTGGGTGACAGAGTGAGACTCCAACTCAAAAAAAAAGAAGGCCCAGAACTCATTTTCTTGGACCCTGTTCTGGCCATACAGAGGCACTACACATAGCCCTGGTCTCATCAGTTCCCAGACTGTCAGGGACTCACTGGTGCTGGCACACGCAGACCATAAAATCAGCCTCTCCCTGCCTGGATGTAATCCCTTGGAAATATAAACCCTTGTATTAATATGTCTGAAGAGAAAGATGGATACAGCATAAATGACATGACCTTGCCGATTCAGGGCAGTGTTTACGGCACTGATCCAGAGAGAAAGGAGGAATGCAGCAGTCAAGGAGGCAAATCAGAGTATGGGCAGGGTGAATTCACCAGAAACATTTACCCCATGCAGGATTTTATATTCCTCAAGTAGCTTTCTTTCTTTTTCTTTTTTTTTTTTTTTTTTTTGAGTTGGAGTCCCATTCTGTTGCCCAGACTGGAGTGCAGTAACACGCTCCCAGCCACCGCAGCCTCAATCTGCTGGGCTCCGGCGATCCTTCCGCCTCAGCCTTCCAAGTAGCTGGAACTACAGGCATGCACCACCACACCTGGCTATTTTTTTTTTTATTTATTGTAGAGATGAGGTCTCGCCAAGTTGCCCAGGCGGGTCACGATCCCACGGGCTCAGGCAATCCACTCCCCTCAGCCTCCCAAAGCGCGGGATTACAGGTTGAGCCACGGAGCCTGGCTCTCAAGTAGCTTTCTAAGACTCCAGAGCCAGAGCAGCACAGTGGTTACACACATGTCCCTGGGAGACAGACTGCTTAGGCTCAAGTCCTACCTAGATCCACTACTGAGAATCAGTTGTGTGATGCTGAGCAGACTTATTTCACCTCTCTGCTCCCTCATCCACAAAATAAGGACTATAATAAACAGCACCCATCTCACAGGGTGGGAGTGGGGAGGAGTCTTACATGAGTTAACATAAATATGGCACTTTTAAAATTAGGGTTGTCGCCGGGCTCGGTAGTTCAGCCTATAATCCCGCGCCTTTGGGAGGCTGAGGTGAGTGGATTGCCTGAGCCTGCAGGTTCGAGACCCGCCTGGGCGGCGAGACCTCATCTCTAC
>NW_007251053.1:19684-25689 GCF_000164805.1 Carlito syrichta
AGCGGCCACTGCACTCCAGTCTGGGCAACAGAGTGAGACTCCAACTCAAAAAAAGAATAAAATAAAATTAGGGTTGTCAACTAGGGTTAGACACTCACTGAGCCTGCTGACAGTTCCTCGGAAACAGCCCTGAGCAATCTCATTATTGGGAAGGCTTGGTCCCCTTGTAAAGAAACAAGCTGGCATCATTCAGCTTCACATGTCCCTTTAAGAGTTTAATTAGTAACCAGAAGACTGGTCCACACACAGAGCAGTGACCAAACCTGAGTCTTTAGACCTCTGAAGGCAAAACAAAGGAGGTGTTCTCCACAGGGACCTGGCTGGGTAGCTCCCTGGCTTCCTTGTCACTTAGCTGCATCCGCCAAGCCAAGCTGCAAAGACCTCCCAGAAGCTATCAGATGCTGCTTTCTTCCCTTGTCTGCATGATGCCTGACCAGCACTCTAGCCTAGCAAGCTTTCCCTGCATGCAGGCTGCACCTGGTAAAGCTCACAGGTCATATGAGGGTTATTCTTGCTAACACCAACAAAGGGAATCCAGACTCCAAGAGCAGGACCAGAGCTGCTGACTGCAGAAGGTCAGGGAGCATGCAGAATGACCTGGCACCAAGGAAAGAAAACGGGATTCCCCCCTGTGGGATTACTCACACACAGAAACCGGGGGCTGCAGCTTTACACTTCACTTGCTGTGGGACCTTAAGCAAATCATTGGACACCCCAGTCTCAGCATGTATAAAACCAAGGATTTGTGCTAGTTTCAGGAAGTGACCGAAAATCTTATGGCCCAAATGAAGAAATGAATCTGCACTGAAAGGCCCTATTCTAGTCAGGCACGGTGGTTCACACCTGTAATCCCAGCACTTTGGGAGGCAGAAGTGAGAGAATTGCCTGCATCCAGAGGTTTGAGAACAGTGCGGGCAACTCGGCAAGGTCTTGTCTCTACAATTAATCAAAAAAATTAGCTGGGCATGGTGGCATGCACCTGTAGTTCCAGCTATTTGGAAGGCTGAGGCAGAAGGATCTCCTGAGCCCAGCAGGTTGAGGTTGCAGTGGTCACAAGCATGCTACTGCACTCCAGCCTGGGTGACAGAGGGAGACTCTAACCATCCCCCACAAAAAAGGCCCTATTCTCCACAACCTCTCCCATCCACCTGATCAGACATGCAGTGAGTGTAAGAAAAACATAAAATGTCATACCACGTGGTGGACAAAGCTGCCTGAGGCTGCAAACTTCATCTGTTTAGTAGGAATGGGAGCTATACCATCATCATCTTCATCCAGATCATATAAATTCTGAGAAAAAAGAAACATAACTAATGTGGCATGCAGGCCATCAACAGAAATCTGGGACAAACACAGCAGGGAGATAACTGCTTAAGTGAGTGAGAGATGCGGGTGCATAGGGGGACTGGCATTGTAGGCTGGGGCTCAAGTCCTGACAGGCTGACTCCCTGTCCACAAGGGCCCAATGAAAGTGCTGCAACTGGGCAACCCCCTGGGATCCCCTTCCACTGTGGGAGCTTTTCTGTCCTCTTAATAAACCCTGCTTTCTACAAAAAAAAAAAAAGTGCCGCAACTTCCAGGTACATCAGAAGTACCTTTTTACAAGTGGGCAATACCGCAGAGTATGTTTGTGATAGCCTCTGGTTTGGAAAGTCCATCCTGGGTAATTTGGCCTCCAGAAATAAATCCAAACCCTAGAAAGAGCTTCATTTACAAAAATTCTCATAGCAGAAGAATTTCTAACATGACAGGAAGATGGTTTAAATAAACTGAAATGTCAACTCTATGGATCATGCAGTTA
Source organism: Carlito syrichta (assembly GCF_000164805.1). Taxonomy (NCBI): domain Eukaryota; kingdom Metazoa; phylum Chordata; class Mammalia; order Primates; family Tarsiidae; genus Carlito; species Carlito syrichta. The sequence goes on from NW_007251053.1 coordinate 21,486, forward strand.
CTAAAAATGCTATTTACAGTAAATGTGAAACACCACAGAAAAATGCCTGAGTAACAAAGTGAAAAAAGAATGACACAAAATTGGATAAGAATACAACCACAATTAAAACTATGCATTAGGCTGAGGTGGAAGGATTGCTGGAGCCCAGCAGGTAGAGTCTGCAGTGGCCGGAAGCGTGCCACTGCACTCCAGTCTGGGTGACAGAATGAGACTCCAACTCAAAAAAAAACACCAAAACCTATGCATTAAGTAAAAAATAATGGACTTAAGGAACTGTGGCAAAATTTCAACAGTAGCTGGCTTTGGAGGATATGAGCCTGAGGGGTTTTGACAAATTTTTAATATTAAGAGCATACAACTTTTATTTATTATTATTTTTTTTTGAGTTGGAGTCTCACTCTGTCATCCAGACTGGAGTGCAGTGGCCACTCCGGGCCACCGCAACCTCGACCTGCTGGGCTCCAGTGATCCTTCCGCTCAGCCTTCCGAGTAGCTGGAACTACAGGAGGATGCTACCATGCCTGGCTAATTTTTTGATTTATTGTAGAGATGAGGTCTCGCCAAGTTTCCCAGGTGGGTCTCGAATCCGCGTGCTCAGGCAATCCACTCACCTCAGCCTCCCAAAGCGCGGGATTACAGGCTGAGCCACCGAGTCCGGCTACCATACGACTTTTATAATAAAAAATTAAGAATTTAATTTGCGTCTTGCCCCTTATGTCTCCCCTCCCCCATTAAAAAATATCTTCTTAAAACTTAAAAATTGCAAAAAATCAAATATAACCCCTTCTCCAACACTTTAAACTGGGAACCTGGAGCCAGGACCCAGTCAATACACCCAAGTAGGCCTCAAAATACATACAGATACCTTCATGTATGTGCACACACACACACACACTCTACCTGTTTGGCCTGGTGGTTATTGACAACATTGATCCTCATTCCGGAAGGATGGGCATGAAGTGGTACCATTGCCTTCTGCTGTGGAACCTAGAAACACTCAGCAGTCATAATTCATCCCATGAGGTTCACATGCATTCTCTACGAGGAAGGAGGTCACTGAACTTGATATATGGTGGGCAGGCAGTCTCAGTCTTTGGCAAAAAGTTACTACAGAGTGCTTTACCCCCATCCCCCAACCCCCATAGCAGGAAGTGGCAGGGAGAAGCACCATCCCAGAGACCATGTGGTAAGGCACCTAGAGGACTTAATGAACCTGGTTCAATAAACGTTCACTTCTGCTGCTGCTCCCTTCCCTCTGGGACAGCAGCTGCGGAAGGGGGCCAGATCCCACTGGGCTCCTACCCTGGTACTCCCAATGATTGGTTGTGTAATGCTGGGCACACCTCTGAGACTGAGATTCTTGTCACAAAACTAGGATAGTAATCCTAGTGGTGGAGCAAGGAATGTTAAGATCATACATATTAACATTTTTGTGATCGGCAAATTTTTCACTTTCCTAATATCGAGAATGGGTGAAAATTTAAAAAATTTGAAGTTAGTTGCCGCAAACTTGTCATTAAACATAAGTGAAATGATCTTTTCTAAATTGTCATATTTTTCACAATACAGCTGAAAGTTGTAGACATATTCATTATTTGCCTTAGACATAGCACTGACTAGCACTCCGTACTTTGTATTTTTATTCGGATTATAAACCAGAAGACAGTCTTCCACGATGAGGTAAATTCACGTCAGCAGTCATGAATGAGTTAAGTGCCTGCAATATCCATGTGCTCAATAAATCTTTTATCCTCTTCCCTCCACCACTATTCCACATGAGAAAGACATTAAATTTCTATGGAACTCCCCTTTCTTTTACATAAAACTGAGATAATACCTTGCCTTCCTCATGTAGTTACTTGCCTATACTGTACTTTTTTTAAAAAAGCCTTTGCAAGCAACAACATATCAACACTTGGAAAAACTGTATTTTAGGCCAAGCTACTGGCCCCCTGCCTAAATCTATCTTTGTTACCAGCTTTCTGGGACTTTATGACAAAAGCCACAACCTACCTGGATGGTTTTGGTGAGCTTCAGAGCAGGGGTCACCGTCCCAATGGGTGGGTTCATGAAGGCAGCAGGGGAACTCCTCTTCAGGCTAATCTTTTCCCGGGCATCAGCAACCTGGCGGGGCTTCTGGGGCACTGTGGTCTGTTGCTTGCGAGAGTTCAACATCTCTCTGGCATCTTGCACTTTCCCTTTAATCCGAAATCTGGCATCTTTTTGCAAAAGCTTCTCCCGGGCATCCTTGACTCCCAGCTTGAGCCGGGCATCTGAGAGACCAATCTTTTGCCGGGCATCAAATCTCTGCTGGAAGGTGGCTGTGCGTGCTGGCTGGCTGAGAAGGCCCTGATGGATCCCAACTCGAGATCGGACACCTCCAACTCCTGGTCTGGCATTGAGCCTGCAAATACAAGTTACAGTAGTAAATGACCAACAGGCCGGGCTCGGTGGCTCTGCCTATAATCCCGCGTCTTTGGGAGGCTGAGGTGAGTGGACTGCCTGAGCCCGCGGGTTCGAGACCCACCTGGCAGCGAGACCTCATCTCTACAATAAATCAAAAAATCAGCCGGGCATGGTAGCGCATGCCTGTAATTCCGGCTACTCGGAAGGCTGAGGCGGAAGGATCGCCGGAGCCCAGCAGGTCGAGGCTGCGGTGGCTGGGAGCGGCCACTGCACTCCAGTCTGGGTGACAGAGTGGAACTCCAACTCAAAAAAAAAAAAAAAATTACCAACAGTATCAACAGTAGTCCACGGAAGTAGAGCTGTGGTAAGACTTGGAACAGAGGAGGTCCTGGAGAAACCAGAAAGTAGCTTCCTGTCTGTGCCTAAGTCACTAAGCCTACATAAAGTAAAGACTTCTTTCCTGGTTTCATGACTTTTTATTTTGCATTATAAACAAAATCAAGAAAGAGGGCTTGGTGATTCTTATCAGTTGTTAAGATTACTTTGCTCCCTAGACCAGGTGATTTCAGATACCAACATGGACTTATAACGTCCAAACAATGACAGTTAAATAAAATAAACATATCCCCCAAACATCATATCCACCCATTTGTAAAGCAACTTTAGTTTCCAAACCCCTCTACATCCATGTTCTCACTCAGCTCTCTCAGTACCCTGGAAAGCACTTACTATGCCCATTTTACAACGGTAAGCCTATTGAAATCAGGAGAGGCTCAGTGATTAAAAAGAGTGACTACTGCAAGCAGGTGCCATTTATTGGGCTAGGACCAAAAGAGTAAACATGTGGGCCTGGCTTACAGCTAGAGGAAAATAGATTGAAAATAAAAACACAGCTGGGCTCGGTGGCTCAGCCTGTAATCCCGCGCCTGAGGTAAGTGGATTGCCTGAGCCCGCGGGTTCGAGACCCGCCTGGGCAACTTGGTGAGACCTCATCTCTACAATAAATCAAAAATTAGCCGGGTGTGGTAGCGCGCACCTGTAGTTCCAGCTACTTGGAAGGCTGAGGCGCAAGGATCGCCAGAACCCAGCAGGTCGAGGCAGCGGTGGCCAGGAATGGCCACTGCACTCCAGTCTGGACAACAGAGTGAGACTCTAATTAAAAAAAAAAAAAAGAAAAACACTTGGAAGAAAAGAAAAATATAGTTGCTCTGAAATAGTAAAAATGTCAAATACAGAACCTATCAAAATTGGAAATGAATTTAACTCCACTAAACAGGACTATTCTCTTTCTGGGGTTCTCCTGTTGGCCTTCAGTTTGAAGGTGAACAGAAGAACCTACGGAGTCCAGCGCTGGAGATCCTCCCTGGGGTCTTTGGGGAGGGAGTCTCCTGCCTCCTTCCACCTACCCACCTTCCCAAGGGTCTCCTCACTCCAGTTACCATTAACCCACTCTTGTGGTGGGCGCCCTGCCTGGGGATACCTATGTCAATGTCCTCTTTGAAAAGCCCTCCCTGATTCCTCCAGGATAACCCTCCTCTGTGCTTATTATTACATCGGCTTGCTTCTTTTTTTCCTTTCCCCACCCTGGGCTGGGTGGGATAGGAGGAGAGAATAGAGCTCATTCCTTTCAGGGTCCAGTACCTCACAAGTGGTGTTAAGCCTTGACTGAACATCAGAAACTCCTGTGGAGATGCTTCTTTTTTTTTTTTTAATTGCAATTAAGTTTACTCATTTTTATTTATTTATTTTTTTATTTTTATTAATCAATATTTTTTATTTTGGTATTGTGGGGTACAGT
>NW_007251053.1:25709-26532 GCF_000164805.1 Carlito syrichta
TCAATCCTTTTCTTACAGTATTACGATAGATGTTCAAGGTCCACTATATGAGTGAGAACATGTGCATTGTGTGGAGCTTCTCAAATATACAGCTGTTCAGAATCCACCCCAGACACTGAAACCCAAATCTGGGGGAAGGCCTAGGCATCTGCATTTTAAACAGGTAAGTCTGCTGAAGAGCCACATTGAGGATCTCTGAGCTGGTAATAGAAGGTGGCCTCTGATGAATAAACAAGTTCCTATACTGCTTCACACTTCACTGCCCGGGCCTCCCAGGAGGCAACCCTTATACTGGACAAGTCACTGGTACCTTCCTACTGCCTCATTCAATGGGCTGAGCGAGACCCTCCACCAGTTCCTCTGCTAATAAACAGCAGAAGTATACCCAAAGGTGAGTCTACCTGAAACTAATAAAAGCAAAACTGCACATTCATCTTGTTATTCGGTACTTGAAATAATGGAAAAACACCTGCTGCCTTCAATGTGCCAGAGCAAGACTTAAGGCAATGATACAGACTGAATATCTGGCATCCCTCCAAAATTACTAATCTGCAATGTGCTAGGAGGTGGGGCCTCTGGGAAGTGTAGGTCAGGTGAGTGAAGGCTTCATGAATGGGATGTCATATGAAAGAGGACCCAGAAAGCTCCCTGGCCCCTTTCTACCATGTGAAGACTAGCAAAAAGATGGTTTAGGCCGGGCTCGGTGGCTCAGTCTGTAATTCCAACACTTTGAGAGGCCGAGGCGAGTGGATTGTCTGAGCCCGTGGGTTCAAGACCAGCCCTGGCAACTTGACGAGACCTCATCTCTACAATAAATCAAAAA
>NW_007251053.1:26755-41261 GCF_000164805.1 Carlito syrichta
AGCTGGACTACAGGCGCGTGCTACCACGCCCGGCTAATTTTTTTGATTTATTGTAGAGATGAGGTCTCACCAAGTTGCCCAGGCGGGTCTCGAAACCGCAGGCTCAGGCAATTTACTCCCCTCGGCCTCCCAAAGTGCAGGATTACAAGCTGAGCCACCGAGCCCGGCCTATTATCATTATTTTTTAAGTCAGGATCTCACTCTGTTGCCTAGGCTGGAGTACAGTGGCACAAACACAGCTTACGGCAGCCTTGACCTCCTGGTCTCAGGCAGTTCTTCTGTCTCAGCCTCCTGAGTACAGGCACATGCTACCACACTCATAATTTGTTGATTTTTTGTTGCGACTAGTCTCATTATGTTGTCTAGATTGGTCTCAAACCCCTGGGCTCAAGCAATCCTCCCACCTCGGCTTCCCAAAGTGCTGGGGTTAAGGTGGTGAACCACCATGCCTGGCCAACTTGTTTTTTATAAGCTACCTAATTTATGGTATTTTGTTATGGCAGCCTCAAGGGATAAAACAGGCAGTTTCAGACCAGCTCAGACCAGGAGCTGTGATATAATTCTTACTCACAGAACGGGGAAAAGGATTTTAATCAACATTTATCATCCTGATCCATTTACCAATCCATCCAGATTCATTTCTGAAACAAGAGTTAGTAGAAAGCACTCCAGATAAACTATTCACCAACTACACACCCCTCCAAAGTCACAGGCTTTCAAGTGACCAAAAGAAGCATGGAGAGACAGTGGCCTCCAGGTGCACCAAGGCATATAGATACCTAAATAATCACCACACTCCTACACCAGGAGAGAAAGGTTAAGTTTGCGGGGACACCTCAGCAACCAGACACCAGAGGCTGTGGGAGTGCTAAGAGGTGGCCCAGGGTGTCTGCGAGAGTAGTTGTCAAGGGGCATCCAGGCAGTTGAATTGGGGTTTGTCCAATGTCCCCACCCTCAGGAGCTTTCCTCAACACCTCCCATAGCACTCCAGCAGAGCAGGCTCCCTCCTCGAAGCAGTCAAGGCACTGACAAAGCTTCCATATTGGCACTTACCATGCCTCATCTCTCACAGGACCAGCAGCTTCTTAGGGGCACACTCTGCACCTTGTCACCCATATCTACCCTGCATCAGAGAAATGACAGCAAAGAGCTTTCCAGAGCTGAGCTCCTACTAAGTGTCAGGAACCCTACAGAGCTCTTACGTACACCCCACACTTTTAGGCTCACACTGTCTTGGGTTAGCTGTCATTTCCTCCATCTTACAGAGGAGGAACCAAACCACAGAGCTAGTGGCATGGTTGGCACTGGATCTCCAAGTCCACCTGACTCCAAAGTCCATACCGAAACTTTCCATTTTAACATGCTCCAAGCTTCCCGCCTTCCTACTCTAAGCCCCAGGTGAGGATGGCCACCCCAGGAGGGTTTTTCTCAAGGAAGTCAGCCCTCACCCACTAGACCAGTGCTCTGCTAGGATCCTACTCTCTAATTGCCCCTCCCCACTGAGAAGGGACACCCACACGGCCAGGACACAGGGCCACACCAGCACCACCCCTCAGAGTGGGACTCACAAGGATCTCAGCAACTCAGAGAGAGCTCCAGAACCTGACCCTGCTTCGGGAACTTTAGGAAAGACCTCCTGGAGAAAGAGGAGCTGGTCTCCAGGTGTGAGAACACTACAAATGGAACCAGGATGTATAAACAAAACTGGAAGACTTCACTGATGTCATCCAGCACATAGTGGGAGTCAGACACATTCCAATCCAAAACTAGTCCTCTCTCAAAGACTTCCTGTCTTTTCTGTCTTCTTCAGAGTCCACTTCCTCCTGTCACCAGGGCACCCTTCATCACCAAAGGGTTCCTGATATTCATAATTAAAGAAGCTGGGACCATCTTAACACATGATACTCCATGACTTTACAGTACCATAAAATTGGGCAAATTTTGACCCCACCGTATCAATTTTGCTTTGCAGAAGTCAAGTAAGGCCGGGCACAGCACTTTGGGAGGCTGAGGTGAGAAGACTGCCTGAGCTCATGGGTTCAAGATCAGCCTGGGCAACTTGGCAAGACCTCATCTCTACAGTAAATTAAAAAATTAGCTGGGCATGGTGGCACATGACTGTAGTTCCAACATCTTGGAAGGCTGAGGTGGCAGGATCGCCTGAGCCCAGCAGATTGAGGCTGTGGTGGCCGTGAGCGTGCTACTACCCTCCAGCCTGGGTAACAGAGACTCCAACTTAAAAATAAAAAAAAAATAAAAAAAAAAAGAAGTCAGGTTACCCAATTTCACAAATCATTCAAGCAATAAAACATTATTGCCAGGAAAAGGGGGAAAAAAAGATAATCAATCAAAAACAATTATTTCAAATGAAGAACAATGAGATATTTGAAAACAAATTTTATATCCCTGAACAGAGAATGGAAAAAGCGGCCAATTCAAAAGTTTTCTGGCTCACTCCAATTCTGTGTGAAAAATAATCTTCATATAAGGAGGGGCAGGAGAAAGGGGGTTTAGGTTTCTGCAACCTCAACTTATTCATATTCCTCAACAGTTTGCCTTCTCTGATCATCAGTAATGGCTGCCTGAAGTGCTATACTGAGAATTCTGAGGAAATTTCCAGACTCCACAGGAATCTATGATTGATAAGCAATGTCTGCCATGGCCACATATGAGACAATTTGCTTCAAGGGTTAGGAAAGACTTTGGTGGGGGGTGTCGGAGTGTCACTCTGTTGCCCAGGCTGGAGTGCAGTGGCACACTCACAGCCCGTGCAGCCTCAACCTGCTAGGCTCAGATGATTCTTCTGCCTCAGCCCTCCAAGTAGCTGGAACCATGTGGCTGGCTAATTTTTGATTTATTATAGAGACAAGGTCTCACCATGTTGCTCAGGTTGGTCTCAAATCCCTGAGCTCAGGCAGTCCTCTCGTCTCTGCCTCCCAAAGTGCTGGGATTACAGGTTTGAGCCACCACGCCTGTCAGGAAAGACTCTTCAAAGAAAATGATTGAGCCGGGCTCCGTGGCTCAGTCTGTAATCCCGTGCTTTTGGGAGGCTGAGGTGAGTGGATTGCCTAAGCCCGCGGGTTCGAGACCCGCCTGGGCAACGAGACCTCATCTCTACAATAAATAAAAAAATCAGCCGGGCATGGTAGCGCATGCCAGTAATTCTGGCTACTCGGAAGGCTGAGGCGGAAGGATCGCTGGAGCCCAGCAGGCGACGCTGCGGTGGCCGGGAGCGGCCACTGCACTCCAGTCTGGGCGACAGAGTCAGACTCCAACTCAAAAAAAAAAAAAGAAAATGATTGGCCGGGCTCGGTGGCTCAGCCTGTAATCCCGCGCCTTTGGGAGGCTGAGGTGAGTGGATTGCCTGAGCCCGCGGGTTGGAAACCCGCCTGGGCAGGTGAGACCTCATCTCTACAATAAATCAAAAATCAGCCGGGCATGGTAGCACATGCCTGTAATTCCGGCTACTTGGAAGGCTGAGGCAGAAGGATCGCTGGAGCCCAGCAGGTCGAGGCTGCGGTGGCCGGGAGCAGTCACTGCACTCCAGTCTGGTTGACAGAGTGAGACTCCAACTCAAAAAAAAAGAAAAGAAAATGATTGATAAAATTTTTAAGTACTCACTACATTTTGACACAGACCTCTTAAAAAAAAAAAAAAGAGATGGAGTCTTGCTCTGTCATCCAAACTGGAGCAGAGTGATGTGATCAGAGTTCACTGCAGCACTGAACCCCTGAGCTCAAGTGATCCTCCTGCCTCAGCCTCCCAAGTAGCTTGGACTATAGAGGTCAGCCACCGTGCCTGGCTTTAGACATCTTTTAAACCTCACAACAAACGGGCATGATAGCGCACACCTGTAATCCCAGCACTTAGTGAGGCAGAGGTGAGAGGACTACCTGAGTCCAGGAGTTCGAGACCAGCCTGGGTAACTTTGGTGAGACCTTGTTTCTACAATAAATTTTTTTTTTTTTTTTTCAAGTTGGAGTCTCACTCTGTCACCCAGACTGGAGTGCAGTGGCCGCTCCCAGTCACTGCAGACTCGACCTGCTGGGCTACAGCGATCCTTCCGCCTCAGCCTTCCAAGTAGCTGGAACTATAGGCATGCGCTACATACCCGGCTATTTTTTTGATTTATTGTAGAAATGAGGTCTCGCCAAGTTGCCCAGGCGAGTCTCAAACCCACGAACTCAAGCAATCCACTCATCTCGGCCTCCCAAAGCATTGGGATTACTGGCTGAGCCACCGAGCCCAGCTCTACAATAAATTTTTTTAAAAATTAGCTGGGCATGGTGGCACATACCTGTGGTTCCAGCTACTTGAAAGGCTGAGGTGGAAGGATCACTTGAGCCCAGCAGGCTGAGACTGTGGTGGCTGTGAGTGTGCCACTGCACTCCAGCCCAGGAAACAGTGAGATGGAACTCCAAAACAAACAAACAAACAAAAAAACCTTACAACAACCCTGTTACTTAGGTTAATTGTTCAATTTCTTAAAGGAGGAAACTCAGAATCAAGGCAATTAACTATTCCAAGAGCTACTAATGGTGAGTGTATGTTGTGTACATCCTGCAGGCAGCATAACTTAAACATACCCTGAGAATGACCCTATGTTCCTTGACAAACGTGTGTTCAGTGTCCTCGGGTATGGCCTCTGGGAATTGTCATCCTGGGTGTTTATGCCTTGCCTGTGAATAACATCTAGTTCCTGGCCCGTTCCTTAGGACACTGGATGTGCAAGGAACTGAGACCCTTTATTTTGAGCTAGGTAGAGGTTGCTAAGCAGAGGTTACTAAGCAGAGATTACTATGGGAAAATTACTCTCCAACCAGCATGCTTGCCACAAATGGTACATTTTCCTCCTGTCCAGCCCACCCTGAACACCCTGTGTATATGTCCTCAATACGCCCTATAGCTTGTCCATTGCCTTTCAGACACTATGCCACCAAGTATGTTGGATTCACTGGAGGGCTGGCACAACAAGGGGAATGAATTTCAACTTCACTACAACGGGTTAAAGCACCAATTAAGTAAGGGTCAAAAGTTAAGGACCAGAATATGAAGAATTAAGAAAAGGCAAACAAAAACAAAATAAATAACCCTCCCTATTCTTAGTGCCTAGTATTTTAGCTTCAGTGACACTTTTTCTTTTTCTTTTTTGTTTTTGAGTTGGAGTCTCTGTCGCCCAGACTGGAGTGTAGTGGCCGCTCCCGGCCACCGCAGCCTCCACATGATGGGGTCCGGTGATCCTTCCGCCTCAGCCTTCCGAGTAGCCGGAATTACAGGCATGCGCTACCACGCCCGGCTGATTTTTTGATTTATTGTAGAGATGAGGTCTCGCTGCCCAGGCGGGTCTCGAACCTGCAGGCTCAGGCAATCCACTCACCTCAGCCTCCCAAAGGCGCGGGATTACAGGCCGAGCTACCGAGCCCGGCTGACACTTTTTCTTTTTTTGAGTTGGAGTCTCACTCCACCACCCAGGCTGGAGTGCAGTAGCACGCTCACAGTAACCCCAGCATCGACCCACTGGGTTCGGATCATTCCACCTCAGCCTACCAAGTAGCTGGAACTACAGACATGTGTCACCATACCTGGCTTGCTTACTTACTTAAATTACTTACTTACTTAACTTACTTACTTATTATTGATTGATTGTAGTGATGAGGTCTTGCCAAGGTGCCCAGGCTGGAACCCGTGGGCTCAGACAACCCCTCACCTCGGCCTCCCAAAGTGCTGAGATTATAGGCTTGAGCCACTGTGCCCGGCTGCAATGACACTATTAAACCCATAAAATTCAAATTAAATTCGTGACCCGCCTGGGCAACTTGATGAGACCTCATCTCTACAATAAATCAAAAAATTAGCCGGGTGTGGTAGCATGTACCTGTCGTTCTAGCTACTTGGAAGGCTGAGGCAGAAGGATCGCCGGAGCCCCAGCAGGTGGAGGCTGCGGTGGCCGGGAGCAGCCACTGCACTCCAGTCTGGGCGACAGAGTGAGACTCCAACTCAAAAAATAAAAATTAAAAAAATTCAAATCAAAAAAGTTAAGGTCCTCACTATGGGACCCACGTATCATAATGCTCATCTGGCAGGAAGGACAGCAAAGATAACTATGCTGACATTTTTCTCTATTAGAACAGCCTGAAAGGTTCGTTTAGGGGAGGAGGTAGTTGTGGATACAGGAGGTCCTCACAGTGGGAGTGTATAAGCTATTTCCCGCAATTTGATGCATTCAGTTTCCAGGTTACAACAGTTCTTTCAACTCCTTTCAGCTTTAGGGGGCTTCAATGTTTAGGCTTTTTCTAATCACGGCTGCTCTTCCTGCCTGAAAGACAGCTATTCATCCCAGCAGGCAGCAGTACTGGTTTAAGGCAGGCATTAGTCATCGAGAATTTTTCAAATAAATACTCCTGCTAGGGGTAGGTCTAAAACATAGACTCAATTATGTTATCCTTCTACTCCAAGAACCACCGAGGGCTCCCTAACAAAGCCCAACCCCTCAGGAGAGCACACTGCCCAGCAGACTCAGTGCCTGTGCTCACCCACTTGGTCACTAGTGAGTGTGCTATGTGTCCCTGGGTGCAAGTGGAGTCCTGAGAAGCCCCCAACTTCTACCTGCAGCCTCACTCCCCACTGTAGGGATTACTAATGTTTCCAAAACAAATCCCGCACTTTTGCCCTCTGTCAATGTTTGGGAGGGAAGAGGTTCTAAGCAAGTCTCTTAACTGTCCCACCTCCATCATACCCAAACTTAAAATCTGTAACTGCTTCCAAGATATTCCACCAGATATTCCACCAGGGCCATGGAACAGCACTGCAGGTGGACAAGAGGGCAAGGTTGCACTGGACCCTGAACTCTCCCCTATACCCCAGACTGGAACCTGGCATGCCTGTGATGATCAGGGAGGGTCTGTCTGGGCTAAGAATGCCTCACCCTCCTGGTTCCGTCCGTAGAGGGCACGGCTGCAGACGGGTTCTACGTATAGATGTCAGTCCAAAGGATTCAGGCCCATGAAGGGGGCCCTGGATTATTACAAAGTGGACTTTGTTCTGGGTTAGGGTGTGTGTTGAGGTGAGTTCTATAGGGAGAAACAGTTTAATTCAAACTATTACTGAGGGTCAACTCTGAATTCGGTGTCTTAAAGATATAAAGAAAAACAAGACACTAAGTCACTATACTCTTACCCAAGAATTTTGTGCAGATCTTTCGTTTTAAAAAGTAATTATTGGCTCAACCTATAATCCAGCACTTGGGGAGGCCACAGAGAGGATTGTCTGAGCTCAGGGATTCAACACTAGCCTGGGCAACTTTGTGAGACCTCATCTCTACAGTAAATCACAAAAATAAGCCAGAAGTGGTGGCGTGTGCCTGTTGTTCGAGTTACTTGGAATGCTGAAATGGAAGAATCACCTGAGCAGGTCAAGGCTGCGGTGGCTGTGAGTGTGCCACTGCACTCCAGCCTGGGTGACAGAGTGAGATTCCAACTCCAATCAATCAATCAATCAATCAATCAATCAATCTTCCCCCTCCAAGTTAGGTAATGACTCATTTAAACAACTTTTTAGCCGGGCTCGGAGGCTCAGCCTGCAATCCCGCGCTTTGGGAGGGCGAGGTGAGTGAATTGCCTGAGCCAGCGGGTTCGAGACCTGCCTGGGCAACTTGGCGAGACCTCATCTCTACAATAAATCAAAAATTAGCCAGGCGTGGTAGCGCATGCCTATAGTTCCAGCTACTTGGAAGGCTGAGGTGGAAGGATCACTGGAGCCCAGCAGGTCAAGGCTGTGGTGGCTGGGAGTGGCCACTGCACTCCAGTCTGGGCGACAGTGAGACTCCAACTCAAAAACATAAACAACAAAAAACCCAACTTTTTGTGTTTAGGACTACACTTCCTTTACCTTATTTCAACAAGGAAACAAGCAACCAGTACTAGGACCAGAGCCCTGGGCTAAATTGCAAAAGTTTAATATCCCCCATTCCCACTCCCTTCCCCAGGGCATCTGACCCAGAGCTGTTCCACTCAAGACAGCCACCTTCAACTATGTAGTAGACTGACAGCTATCCTCTGGGATAAACTCATCAAACAAGAGGGGACACCTCAGCTGATTAATCAGTGATGCCCTCATATCTAAAGGAAGAAATCAACGTGTGGGAGTGGCCTGCACTGCAACTGGTGCCCAGTGCTATCCTGGGGAGATCTGTCCATCTGTCACTAAATATGAGCAGTGTATAGGGAAGAACAGCATCTCACCAAGGCCTGAATGAAATATCACTCAAAACCAGCCCTTCCCTCTCTGAATTTCCCATTAAACAATGGTAATGACGTGTGTGTGTGTGTGTGTGTGTGTGTGTGTTAGTCTCACTCTGTCCCCCAGGCTGAAGTGCAGTGGCACACTCATAGCTACCACAGCCTTAACCTGCTAGGCTTAGGTGATCCTTCCACCTCAGCCTTCCAAGTAGCTAGAACCACAGGTGGGCAACACTATGCCTAGATAATGCTTTTATTTATTGTAGAGACGAGGTCTCACCATGTTGCCCAGGCTGATCTCAAACCTCTGGACTCTGACAATCCTCTCACCTCTGCCTCCCAAAGCGCTGGGATTACAGGCATGAGCCACCGCTCTCGGCCCCTTTCTCTCTCTGTCTCTCTTTCTCTAAAGAGATGGGGTCTCTCTGGGTCACCCAGGCTAGACTGCAGTGGCATGATCATAGCTCACTGCAACCTCAAACTACTAGGCTCAAGCGATCCTCCCACCTCAGATTGGGGTAATAGGCACATGGCACCACGCCCTGCTGTGACCCTTTTCTTGACTTACAAGAGGTGAGGAACACAAAACAAAATGGCTCAAATTATAGTGAGTTCCTTTGTTTTGTTTTAAGCTCACCCTCTTTCTCCTCCGCCATGAGACTGCTTCAACCTTCCCCAATTAACCACATCCTGCTTGACAAAAAGCCCAGATAAGCTGTTCTGTAACTGCTCCAGGTAAACTGTTACTGTTCTGTAACCCAAACTTCCTGTTTGCACCCCACCCGACTCTGATGAAATGGCAGTTTTTGCCTTTATAAACCCCTTGCTTGCTTCATTCGGGGTCGAGAGTCTCTTTTTTGGCTTGAGCCTGCTCTCACTCACCAGCCATAAAGGACTCAATATTTGACTCTCAGTGTATTGGCAACTCCTTACTCGAGGTGCCGCTACAACAATGTGACCAGAGTGGTAGGAAAAGAGGAAACAAAATGACCAGAGTGGCAGGAAAAGAGGTTTTTTTTTGAGTAGGAGCCTAGGCTGGAGTGCTGTGGCACGCTCATGGCCACCACAGCCTTGACCTGCTGGGCTCAGGCGATCGTTCCGTCTCAGCTTTCCAAGTTGAGGAAACTTGGAGACTATAGGCGTGCACTACCACGCATGGTTTATTTTTTGATTTATTATAGAGATGAGTTCTCACCAAGTTGCCCAGGCTGGTCTCAAACCACTGAGCTCAGGCAATCCTCTCGCCTTGGCCTCCCAAAGTGCTGGGATTACAGGCTTGAGCTCTTTTCCCATCAGGAAAAGAGGTTATTTATACTTTCACATGCTGGATCTTTTGCTATTTCCACCAAGAAGAATGCTTTCTCAGAGAATCATGGTTTCTTCTTGAATTATTAAGAACAAAGTTCCTCCTGGAATATCCATGCAATGTTAAAACCAAAGTTCCAAGTGTGGAGATTTCCTCTAGGAAGCACGTAAAACAGAATATGTTTACTGTGGGAAATTACATTTGTTTTAAAGTTTGTGCCATGTAGTAAGTGTTTAGCAGGTGATGGGGCGCCTTTATTTTTTTACTTTTAATTTTTTTGAGTTGGAGTCTCACTCTGTTGCTCAAACTGGAAGTGCAGTGGCCACTCCCGGGCACCGCAGCCTCGACCCACTGGGCTCCAGCGATCCTTCCGCCTCAGCCTTCCAAGTAGCTGGAACTACAGGTGCGCACTACCACGCCCGGCTAATTTTTCATTTAATATAGAGATGAGGTCTCGCCAAGTTGCCCAGGCAGGTCTCGAGCCCGCAGGCTCAGGCAATCCACTCACCTCAGCCTCCCAAAGGCGCGGGATTACAGGCTGAGCCACTGAGCCCGGCTATTTTTTTATTTTTTGAGTTGGAGTCTCACTCTTGTAGCCCAGGCTAGAGTGCAGTGGCATGCTCATGACCACCACAGCCTCGACATGCTGGGCTTTGGTGATTCTTCTGCCTCAGCCTTCCAAGCAGCTGGAACTACACATGCATGCCACCACACCCAGTTAGTTTTTGTGATTTCTGTTGTAGAGATGAGGGCTCACCAAGTTGCCAGGCTGGTCTCAAACCCTCGGGCTCAGGCAATCCTCTTGCCTCGGTCTCCCAAAGTGCTGGAATTACAGGCTGAGCCACCGCACCCAGTGGGGAGCCTTTCTTTAAAGAAGGAGAAGTACAAAATGCCCCAGGACTTAGTAGTAAGCATTGAGGTTCTAGAGTCACACTGCAGAGGTTCAAATCATACCTTGAGAGGGACCCCTGGATCTAATGTTTATCTTTGTTGGCTGTGCAAGTGAAATAAAAATGAAGTTTCCAGAAGATCTAACCTAGACAGCATGCACTCCAATTTCTTCAACACTAGTCTCTGCCTGCACTCCTTGCAAGGACCCCCAGTCCAATCCTCACATAATAGCAAAGCAATATCCTCATGCTGGAAATTGGATCACATTACATTTTTACTTAAAAAGCCTTCAATGACAACAATGACAAAAACTACCATCTAGTGAGCATTTAGCACTTTTCATCAGGGACTTTTGAAAGTACTTTAGTGGCCAGGAGTGATAGTTCATGCATGTAATCCCTGCTCTTTGGGAGGTGGATGTGAGAGGATTGCCTGAACAACTTGGTGAGACCTAATCTCTATAATAAATAAAAAAATTTGGCCTGGCGTGCTGGCATGTGCCTGTGGTCCCAGCTACTTGGAAGGTTGAGGCGGAAGGATTACCTGAACCCAAGAGGTCAAGGCTGCGGTGGCCAGGAGCGGCCACTGCACTTCAGTCTGGGTGACAGAGTGAGACTCCAACTCAAAAAAAAAATCATATAGAAAGTGAGGGAAGCAGAGATTTGAACCTCCACAGTCTGACTCTACAATCCAAATGCTTACTACTAAGTCCCAGGGGCATGAAATGCTTCTACTCCTTAAAGAAAGGCTTCCCATCACCTGTTGAACATTTATTACATAGCACAAACTTTAAAACAAATATTCCCATCTAATTCCTCAACAACTTACCAGGAACCACCATTACAAGTAAGGCAGCAGCACAGCTCAAGAGTCCCCTGGCCAGAGAGGCACAGAACCCAACAGCGGCACTTGCCAGAGACCAGGTTTGCCCGCCTGCACAGCTCCTGATCTTCTGGTGATCCTTGCATACCCTCCAACCCTGCAGCCCCACCCACTGCCCGACTCTGCACACACCAAAACCAAGAAAGGACTGATCACACGGGCAGGACACATTGCCCGCAGGCGGGAACTGCAGGAGTGATTACAGAGCGCAGGACCTGGGAAGTGGACAGAGGGCCCAGCACCGATTCCACATCAGTCGCTACAGAGAAGACCTAGGAGTGAGCCACTCACAGACAACAGATGAGGAAACAAAAACTAGCAGCAGGAAGTAGAAGCCTGGTGAGTGCTGGCTGGGAATTACGAGGTAGTGGTAGCAACTGTAGTGCGTATGGGAGGGGTGGCATGGCGTGGTGGGGTGTGCCTGTGGTCCCAGCTACTTGGGAGGCTGAGGCGGAAAGATTGCCTGAGCCCAGGAGAAGAGGGATACATTCCGGACAGCAAGCTAGAAGTCTATTTTCTAGCCACAGGCACACGGGAGGTATTAAACATCTGCTGCGTAAATGAATGCCTGAGAATACAAAATCTAACATCTTTCATCTTTACAGCCTATTTACAAAGACGCTTAAGCTTAGTTAATGTGTGTTAAAAAACTACTGGGCCGGGCTCGGTGGCTCAGCCTGTAATCCCGCGCCTTTGGGAGGCTGCGGTGAGTGGACTGCCTGAGCCCGCGGGTTCGAGACCCGCCTGGGCAGCGAGACCTCATTTTTACAATAAAAAAAAAATCAGCCGGGCGTGGTAGTGCATGCCTGTAATTCCGGCTACTCGGAAGGCTGAGGCGGAAGGATTGCCGGAGCCCAGCAGGTCGAGGCTGCGGTCTGGCCGGGAGCGGCCACTGCACTCCAGTCTGGGCGACAGAGTGAGACTCCAACTCAAAAAAAAAAAAAAACAAAACCAAAAACTACTGGGCAAGCTCTCACTTCATACAGGTGAACTCAGCTCACAAAGGCTAGAAAGGACTCATAATACTCGAGGGTCTGGAGGAAGTTTGGGGCACACAGTTACAAATCACCTCCACAGCTCCTCGTCCAGCTCCAGAACGTTCTTCTCGAAAAATCGGGGCGCGACCGCCGCCAGGAAATGCCAACCTCCAGCCCATCCCACCTGTTTTTCTACCCATGCCCGAGGCCAACTCCGTCGGCACTTAAAGCGCACGCAGCCCCGCAGCTCGGCTCTACGTGGCCTCGGGCAAGTCACTCTACCTCTTCAGGCCTCGAGCTCCTCACCTGCAAAATGGGGGCGACATTAACAACTAAGAGACAGCAGGACAGTGAAAAGAGCGGAGGAGGCATCACGCCTATGAAAGGGCTGGGAAAACAACGCGCCGCACCAAGCGGGGCGACCGGGCGCGGGATTTGGTTCTCTCAGCTTCGGCGGCGTCTGAGCAAGTCACTTCCCCGCTAAACTTCAGCCTCCTCAACTCCAGGATGGGTGGGGATGAGGCAGCGCTGAGATCACGGAGGAGCAAGCCGAGGTAGGAGAGGGGGCTGCGCCACCGAGACACCGGACCGCGGAGCCCCATGGGACACCACGCCCCCCGCCGCGGCCCCACGGCCTCCCCCGGCCAGCCGGAGGGACGGCGTTTACAGCCAGTGGGCGGGCGACCGGGCCGCTAGGCCCGCGACGGCGACGGCCCGGCCAATGGGGAGCGCGGCCGCGACAGGGGGCGGCGCACACGGTCCTCCGCGTCGCGCCCCGGCAGCTCCCTCCTCCGCTTCGAGCTCCGTTAGGCCGCGGACCCTGAACCCCCAAGGAGGAAAAGGCTGCTTACCGTCCCTTCGCCGCCGTCCCGCGCTTCCTGATGAGCTCGTCCAAGGAGATGTCCGCCATCTTGCGCCGCCGCGCGAGCCGAAAGCAACTAAGACTCCCCCAACCCGCGAGTCCGCCCCTTGGCCCGCTACGGAACGACGAAGAGCTTCCGGCGTTCGGCCGACCAGCTCTCGCGAGAACTCAAAATAGGCGAGGACCGGAAGGGGTAGTGCTGCTCCCCGTGAGCCTTCGCGGCGCCGCCTGCTAATCTGCATACGGCAGGTCGGAGCGAGATTGGTCTTTTTTTTTCCCTCCGACAACAAATAAAAGTAAAAGTGACAAAGTAAAATTGTTAACGAGTAAGACAAATTTCCAGGGAACTGGGTTGTCAACTCAACCGTCAACCATGGTGCTCACCGTATTGGAAATGAGATTAGGATTGCTTACCTAGGGATTAAGCGGTAGGTGTCTTTATGCCTTAAACTTATGAGTAAGGAAAATAACGATTCGGGGTGACGCCCGAATCCTCACTGCTAATGTGAGACGAATTTTTGAGCGGGTAAAGGTTGCCCCTAAGGTGACCCGCCTACTTTGCGGGATGCCTGGGAGTTGCGATCTGCCCGTCCCCCTTCTTTTTGAAAAAGCAGATTGTTTGGAAGCTCCTAGTTGGCTTCCAGGATCGGAAGGGAGGTTCCGTTGGACCAAATGAAGCTCTCCTTGCCAGCGTGATGGCCCGCCACGTCTCGCCGTGAGGCTAGCCTCACCGTGGCTTACGAGTCGCGCGGCTGTAGTCTGCTTTCTGAGAGGGCTCACCGTGTGGCCACTTCTTCGTGCTTCGGGGAAACATGCTCCACTCCGGAGGTGCCAGGTCATGGCCAGCTGGGTGCGGATTTTGTGGCTTCACGAAGGCTCTTGGGGGGCAGAGCCGGAGGACGGCCTGGCTCGCGTCCTGCCGGCGGCGAGTCGCATTACCCTGCCTCTGCCTTCCTGACGGGCAAGGCTGGGGCAAGTGGTAGAAGTCGTTAGGAGAGTTTAATAGGCGAATTCATTAAAGTGTCCATTCCTTGCGATGTCTTTTTTGCAACTCCAGCCTCCAGCATGGAGCCAGCCCGGCACGAGGCAGGTGTTCAGCACATGTTTGTCGAATCACCCGGGAAAAATACACCCGGTGCCCTTGGGACAGGTGGAGTCGTGCCCCCCGCAGCGTGAAAGTCTGGCATCAGGCTCCGCGCAGGGACTGGGCAAAGAGCCGGGAAAGCCAGAAAGGCCTGGGACTGCTCGAGAGGAGGCGCAGAATCCGGGTCCCGCTTCCCGCTCGCGCCGCAGGCCTCTTTCCCTCACCTGTAGAACAGGATCATTAACCCTTTCCTCCCTCCCTGGGGTG
>NW_007251053.1:41575-44358 GCF_000164805.1 Carlito syrichta
ACTCACCTCAGCCTCCCAAAGGCGCGGGATTACAGGCTGAGCCACCGAGCCGGCTAGATCATCTCATTCTGAATGGCCCCAGCTGAATTCTGAATGGGGCAGTTCGGAGCTTTGCGGACATTGGGTTGTCCCAAAAGCAAGGATCGTGGGCACGTGAAGGTGGAGCCCGGGCGGGGCCCCCAATGTCCCAGACATTCCCGAGGGGGGAGGCCCGTTGCGGATCTCTAGCCCGGCCTTGCTCCATTTTTATCTTGTTTTGTTTCGTTATAGAGATGTGGGGTACAAGTAAGGGTTAACTACACAAGCAGGCTGCCTGCAGGTGAAGTGTGGGCCTCCAACTGGCCCTCACTTCTCCTCCCTGGTGTTGTTACCTGCTCCCCACCCCTCCTCTCCTGGCTGTGCCCAATGACTGCCGCTCCCTCCCTTGTGCTAATGTGACTGATGTCCTGGGCCCACTTAGGAGTGAGAACGTGCGCATTCACTGCTCCATTTTTCCATGTTAACATTTTTTGCCTGAAGTGAACACACAAGGAATTTGCAGAAAAGCGGTTGTGCAGAAGGAACTTGGTCTGCTTAGTTTGGAAACTGATCAAGAGCCGTGACCAAGCCGGCACCACTGTGTTTGTGGCTACCACCCTGCTATCCCGCACCTGGGGGATTCAGACTGGAGTTTACATGTTGAAGTAGAATGTTTTATAAGCTCCTTTCCTGCTTTTTCTTCTGGATTCTCGTTCCCCTTCCTGTTCTTTTATATAGTTGGAGATTGGTGTTGGTTTTTTAAATTCTGCGTATAGGTAGGCGACATTATCTGAGAATTCGCTTCAAGAGAACCAGAGACCTGTTACAATGGTTATTTTGTTTCTTGAGTCAGTCTCACTCTGTCACCCAGGCTGGATTGCAGTGGCATGCTCTTGGTTGGCCACTGCAGCCTCGAACTGCTGAATTCAGGGAATCCTTCCACCTCAGCCTTCCAAGTAGCTGGAACCACAGGTACATGCCACCTTGCCCAGCTAATTTTTTTATTTTACTGTAAGAGATGAGGTCTCACCATGTTGCTCAGGCTGGTCTCGAACCTCTGAGCTCGGGCAGTCCTCTTGCCTCAGCCTCCCAAAGTGCTGGGATTATAAGCGTGAGCCACAGTGCTGGGCGGCACAATGGTTATTTTTTAAAGGCCTCGAGTCTGAGAGGGTGAAGAATCAGACCTAGTTCTCTCACCCACCTTATGAACGGGGTAACTGAGATCAGGAGAGTAGTAGCCATCCCTTTTCCCTGTTCTGGGAGACAGCCTCCCGTGGGCTTAGGCAGATCTGCATTCAAATACCAACTTTGTGCCTCTGTTTTCTCATCCTCAGGTGGGAATGAGGATGAGATAACGTGTGTCAAGTGCTAGTGCAGCCGCAGCACACAGGGCAAAGAGCCATTTGGACCTGAGATTCCCAGGCCAAGTCCTCTCCCTGCCTTATTGAGGCGTCCCAGTCCTGGCCCAGTGTGTAGTGAGGGCCAGAAACAGAAAGTGAAAGGAGCGAGAGGGGTCCTGCAGGCCTCCTGGCTTGCCTCACAAATTCCTCTGTGAACCCGCCCATCCTCCCTCCTCCCCCACCCCACTCCACTCCAGCAAGTCTTGTGCTGGGCCATCCGCAAGTCTCTGCCCCAGAGCCTCTGCACTTGCTGCCTACTCCCTCTCCAACCTCATCTCCACTGTCCCCTCCTGCCACCTGCCTTCTTTGATCTGTTTCTGGAAGTTTATTCCATAAGCTTGTTACCTTTACACTTGATGTTCCCAGCACCTTAACACCAATCCCAGCAGCGCCAGCTGGTCTCTTCATGTCCCAACACAAACACCATCTTTTCAGTGAGGGCTTTCCTGCTGCCCTGCCCACCTTGTCTCATCACCTGCCTTTAGTTGTTTTTTTTTTTAGACTAGAAAATATAGTTTACTTAATTAGAAAGCGAGAAGGAAGAGATTCACCTCCCCAAGGTAGGGGAGAGGGCCAAAGCCAGAAAACATGGCCATAGCTCAAAGAGCACATGGTGGCCACACCATAGCTTAGCAAGGCAATGGCTGCTCCCTCTCTTTAATTTACCGTCTTAGAGGTGACACCATCTATCACTGGTCTTGTGTCTTTCCCATCAGAACCCAGCTCCATGGAACAGGAAGAAGGGAAGGGCCGTGTCCAAGGCATCTGCAGCTGAGTCCCTGGCACCTGCAATAGTGAGGCTTGCCTCACCCAGACCCTATTTCCAACCTGGAAGCTATTTATTGCCCCGAGCCTCAACCTCTCCAGCAAAAAGCAGGGCTAATGATTCCTCCCTCCTCTCTCAGGCCTGTCCAGAGGAGAAAGTCAAGAGTAACACTGGAGGCAGGAGGGTCCCTTGAAACAAGGAAGTCAAAACCACCAGGGACAGAGGAAGACTTTGTCCCCAAAAAACAAAAAAACGCCAGCATGGTGTGTGCCGTAGTCCCAGCTGCTCAGGAGGCTGGGGCAGGAGGATCACTTGAGCCCAGGAGGTCAAGGCTACAGCGAGCTATGATGGCACTACCGTATTCCAGCCTAGGCAACAGAGCGAGACCCTGTCTCTAAACCTAAGCAACAACAAAACAAACACTGAAGACAAACGGTGTTGTCTAAAGATAGTCCTGGGGGCACCTTGACGCCAGCTGAGACCACCAGAATAGGGTGGGCATAAGGCGTTTAAAGGTGGAACTCTCAGGCCGGGCTTGGTGGCTCAACCTGTAATCCCAGCACTTTGGGAGGCCGAGGTGAGTGGATTGCCTGAGCCCG